>NW_015173675.1:186450-193678 GCF_001447785.1 Gekko japonicus
AGAATAAATCACAAGAGATTAAGTTGTCTTTCGTTAATAATAGGTGTGCCCTTTCCCAAAGGAATGGCAGATGTTTCAAAATTCAGTCGGGTCAAAGCTTTCTGAAATGATGTATTATATTTGCTCCTAACCATTTTTATCAAATTGTTGAAATAATTACTAACATTACTGCTATTATTTTTTCTAAATTTAGCTATAAGTAAATTTAAAATAACCTTACAAAGGAGGGGGAACCTTTTGTGGCTTCCTTCCCCTCACTGCTGCAACTGCCATGACTGAATAGGACTGATCAGCTCCTCCCTCTTCTAGCTTCAAAGGAATATTAGGACTGGAGGCTTCTAAAAGGGGGGGGGGAAACCTGGGCTGCCTGTGCAGCCAGCAGTCCCTCGTAGCCAGAAAGGACTGAGCAGATACAGGAAAAGCCGTGAGTCAGTGGAAGAGCCTCTCCTTTGCGTGCAGAAGGTCCCAGGGTAAATCCAGGTATCTCCATTTAAAATAAAGATCTGGTAGTCATACTAGATAACACGATAGGCCAATAGCCCGACTCAGTATCCCTGTTCACCAGTGAGCACATGTATAGGCTACAATTGATTTTTCCTTGCATGTACACTGAGTAATTCTCATGTTACACTCAAGCATGTACAGCTGAATGTGTGATTGAAATCCTGCATTTATCCCAATACTAGTCCTTGGTCTCATTTGTAAAGTAAATTGAACTTATGTTGGCTGTTTCTTACAAACAAGTGTAAACGTCTCCAGGCAGGCTGTGTGCGCATATACTATAATTTGTGAACAGGGCTAGTAGAAGCAGCTTCATCTGTATGTAAATATGCCATGTTTGGGACAGGAAGAGTTTGCCTCCTGAATACTCACTTAAGGGACCAACTGCTACTCATCACAAGGAGGCAAATTACAAATTGCAAGACTGGTTATAGAAGATAATCGGGTTCTATAGCTTAGAATATTAACAACAAGAAACAGGTCAAAAATTTACTTGTTTGTACCCTGAGAAATAGTCTGATGTTGGCTTTATGCCAGGTTGCTGGTAAACGTTGATACAGCCCATCATACAGCATTTTTAAACTGAGGCAATGCAGCAATGGAGACTCCTTGATTATCTTTGTTCACAGATGATCTTGATAATAAATAAAAACTGATGGTATCACATGAGGGGAGGGGCTATGGCTCAGTGGTACACCATTAGCATGCAACCTGTTCCCAGGTTCAGTCCCTGGCATCTCCAGTTAAAAGGATCAGGCTGTAGGTGCTATAGAAGACCTCTTCTTGAGATCTGCCAGAATAATAACCTTGATGGACCAATGATCTGGTTCAGAATAAGGCAACTTCATGCACTCATGATATTCATTAACATATAACTATAATAGACAATCACGAAGATTACCTTATGCAATTACCCCTCCACAGGCATAGTCAATTATACCCAAAATCCCAAGAAAACTTTTCTAGAAGTAAGCTGCATTGAGTAGACTTGCATAGGATTCTGAGCAGACCTGCTTAGAACTGCCTGCATTTATTCACAGCAAAAATATGTAGCCTGTAATGAGCATCATATTAAAGATGGTGCCAGACACTAAAGGTTTCTGTAAAATGGGTTTCACACCAGCTACACTGAATATTACAGGGGAAGAAAAACCCTGTCCAGTGTTCAGAATTATATCCTTATAAGTAGGGGCTCTTGCAAGACTCTTGCAGAAGGGGAATCCCTTCCTTCTCCCATCCTTCTCCCTTGCTGGGCTGCTCAGTCCCTGTCCAGTCTGAAGCAGCAGCTCCAGCTGTCTCCCCACCAGCCTGCCTGGCTCATGTGATGGCAGAGGTGACTCCCCCTCCTGATGCCCACCTGGCTCATGTGGGGGTGGCTCAGGATCCCCCCTCCTCTCCCTCTGCCTGCCTGGCTCAGTCAGCTGCGGCTCCTTTCTCTTCCACCCACTTCCAGCTCAAGGGCACATTCCTTTACCTTGTCTGTGCAATCATAATGTTCCTCTCTTTGGGGGGACGGGTGGGTTAACCCCCTCCTTTTTCACTCTTCATACTTTTCTGCAAACCTGGTGGTCTTCCGAGTCTGCAAATGAATGCTCCCTATCTGAACCTAGCCCCATTCTCTGGGTTTTTCTATCCATATTTTTTTTGTAATAATTTTTTTATTTGTATTGATGTTTAACATTTCCTATTCATTCACAATCCTTTCCCTCAAGTTTACATAACATAACCAAACAGGTTCCAACGCCTTATCTTCCCATGTCTTTTCCTGTTTTATTATCAATAAAAAATCTGATTGAATCCATTCATACAGGTACTGGTTCCAACTTTCCAAAGTCCATTTTAAAGCATCTTTCCATCCATACGCTATTACCGCATTAGCAGCTAGAATCATAGCTTTAAACAAATCCTTTTTGGATTTATCTACTTTTTTATTTCCCAGCAGTCCCATAAATAACACTTTCTCATTCAACTCAATCTTAACACTACATAAATTATCCACCTTTTCCAAGATCACATTCCAAAATCCCATTACCTTAGGGCATTCCCACCAAAGATGTGCATAATATCCCCTTACACTTTTACGCCAACACTGATTTCATTCCCTTGATCATATATGATAATTAAACAGGTGTCTTATACCATTTCAAGATTAATTTCATTTCCAGTTCTTTAAATTTCTCCATTTTTATTTCAAGTATTCCCTTCATTAGTTTATTTATCTCCTGTACTGATAGGTTCATCTCCTTCTCCCAGTTAGATTGTATTGTCCTAATCATAAAGTCCTTATCTGTTTCAATAGACTATACTGGGGTTTTCTATCCATATATGGGCCAGGTTCAGATCCTGCCCTTCCTCCAAGGAACTCAGAGTGGGAAACCTGCTTCTGTCCCTCTCATGCTCCATCCTTGCCTGATGAGATACCCTATAACAGGAATTAAGATTAAAAGCATCCATAATAAAGTTAGGGCAAGATATTATAGGTGTCTTCAAACTGGTGGCTCAAGCCAGCTAGTTATATTGAACATTACAGGGAGAGCAAAACCTGTTTACAGTGTTTACGTGATCAGAAATAAAGGCCTCAACCATTCCTCTTTTTACAGTGATGCTTATGGCCACATCTCTAGTATATTACATTCATTACTTTTTTAGCTCAAGGCATGGTTCCTTATTTGTAATTTGGTTCAATAACTTGTATGCTGTTTTAATACAAATTACCACTATAGTACAGTAATGGCACAAAACACTGCCCACATGAAATAACCAGCATGGCAACCAGTACTAGAATTACCAGAATTACCAGAATTTTATTGTGTATATAGCCAAAGGCTGTCACAATACAGAATTAGGATAATAAAAATAAAATAATTTTAATCATACATAGATAAAACAGTGATTAAAAAAATTCGCACCAATAAATACAAACCAGTTATAAACAGTAAAACTGTAAAATAATAAATCCAGTTAGTCATAAAAAGGTCATAAAAAGGTTAATTTTCTGAAGCTGCAGTCTTAGCCCTGATCAGTGTCGGATAATAGAAAGACCAGCTTGTCAATGTCAGGGCAACCTGTACTACATTTTATGGTTTCCACATGGAAGAGCTGCCACAAGAAGCCTACTTTAGGTCACCATGATGTATTCACAATGTATATCTTTTTGAGGCAGACTTAGCATGGGTTCTGTAAGGGAAGATCTTGTCTCACTAACCTGTTAATGTTCTTTGAGGGGGTGAACAATCATGTGGATAAGGGGGATCCAGTAGATATTGTTTACCTTGACTTCCAGAAAGCTTTTGATAAAGTTCCTCATCAAAGGCTCCTAAGTAAGCTCAAACTGGCTAATTAATAGAAAACAGAGAGTGAGTATAAATGGGCAGTTCTCTCAGTGGAGGGGGGTAAGCAGTGGGGTGTCGCAGAGATCAGTACTTGGTCCACTGCTTTTTAACTTGTTCATTAATGATTTGGAGCTGGGAGTAAGCAGTGAAGTGGCTAAATTTGCGGATGATACGAAGTTGTTCAGGGTGGTGAAAACCAGTGAGGATTGTGAGGCACTCCAAGGGGATCTGTCAAGGATGGGCGAGTGGGCGTCAACATGGCAAATGGGGTTCAATGTGGCCAAGTGCAAGGTGATGCACATTGGAGCCAAAAATCCTAAATATAAATACACATTGATGGGGTCTGAACTGGCAGAGACTGAGCAAGAGAGAGATCTTGGAGTTGTAGTAGATAACTCACTGAAAATGTCGAGACAGTGTGTGACTGCAATAAAAAAAGCCAATGTTATGCTGGGGATTATTAGGAAGGGTATTGAAAACAGATCAGCCAATATAATAATGCCCCTATATAAATCAATGGTGAGACCTCATTTGGAATACTGTGTGCAGTTCTGGGCACCACACCTTAAAAAGGATATTATAGCTTTGGAAAAAGTGCAGAAAAGGGCAACTCGAATGATAAAAGGGTTGGAACACTTTCCCTATGAGGAAAGGTTAAAGCGCTTAGGGCTCTTTAGCTTGGAGAAAAGACGACTGAGGGGTGACATGATCGAGGTTTATAAGATTATGCATGGGAAAGAGCAGGTAAAGAAAGAGGTACTTTTCTCCCTTTCTCACAATACAAGAACCCGTGGGCACTCCATGAAATTGCTGAGCGGTCGGGTTAGAACGGATAAAAGGAAGTACATGCTCTGTCATCTTGGTGCTTGGGGGGGGGGTCAACAGTGGGAGGGCTTCTAATGTCCTGGCCCCACTGGTGGACCTCCTGATGGCACTGGTATTTCTGGCCACTGTGTGATACAGAGTGTTGGACTGGATGGGCCTTTGGCCTGATCCAACATTGGCATCTCTTATGCTCTTATCTTGGCTATACCTACTACTGTGTTTCCCCGAAAATAAGACACTGTCTTATATTTATTTTTTCTCAAGAAGACACACTAGGGCTTATACCACAAATGCATAGAAATCCTGCTAGGGCTTATTTTTGGGGTAGGTCTTATTTTCGGGGAAACAGGGTAAGTAACAACTATTAGAAGGAAGCATGTTTCTTTACCATGTGGATTCACACAAAATGACACTTTTGGACACTAACGTCTGGCTCAGCACCTGGTACACTTCTGACACATGTAGACCTACAGGTGCCCTTCCAAACACATGGAAAGCAATTGCTATAAGCAAGTGACTCTGGCTTCTCTCAGCAGTCTGTTCTTATGGAAGCAATGCATGATCTTTCCTCTCTATTCGTATACATTTAATCCATAAGTTATAACCAGCTGCATTTCTGAGCAACTTAAATCAAATATGCCCTCCTATTTATTATCCCATACATATCCCACTCTTTATCCAAGGAACCTTAGTTGCTATCTAAGCCCCAAACTATCATGTGAAGTAGGATAGGTTTGACTGAGAGACAGTGGCTTCTCCAATTAGCTTCATAGCTGGGTGAAAATTTGAGTCCAGATTCTCACCAGACATTACAGCTTCGGCCTAGGATTGTCTCAAGAACAGATAACAAGCAGAGAAGTGATGCAGATGACCCCCAAGGCAGAAAGTTCCTCCATCTTTTCTAGTCACTCCTTCTTCTAACAGCCAGAACTTGCTTGAAAGGACATAAACTTCATAATGCTTCATTTCTTATTTTACTTAGCAGGAGCTGATTTACAACAGGAATTTTTTTTAAAAGAAAAGGAATGTCCCAACAAGGTATTTAATTTTTTTTTTGTAAACGAAGGTATTCTCATCCCCCTTTTTTGCTCACCCATTTCATTCATGACTAGCTTCTGCATCTCTTGTACACAACACAGTGCAATCCTAAGCACACTAACTCTTAAGTAAGCCCTCTTAAGTTGGATGGGACTTACTACAAGTTAAAGGTGTGTAGAATTACAACTCTGAAGTCAGATCATGTGTTACTCAGATCCCCATTCGGTGGAAATTATTTCCAAGTATACAAGCATAAGATGGAGACGCAAGTCAGACAAAGCTGCCCCTGGGAGTGAGCCCCATTGGATGAACACACGCTGCTGCCTTACACTGAGTGAGACCACTGGTTTAGCATGGTCAGTCCCGTTGGCTGTGACTGGAAGCAGCTCTGCAGATCTGGTGCAGACGGGTTTTTTGCATCACCTTTTGATTGGAAATGGTGGTGACTGAACCAGGGGCCTTTGGCATGTAAACTGTGGACCCTTAACCACTGTGCAAAGACACTTTTGAATTAATACGAATAAGATTAAGAACATAAGAAAAGACAATGTTGGATCAGGCCAATGGCCCATCATCCAGTCCAACACTCCATCACACAGTGGCCAAAAATACCAGGTGCCATCGGGGTCCACCAGTGGGGCCAGGACAGTAGAAGCCCTCCCACAAGCACCAAGAATACAGTGCATCACTTTCTCCAGACCCAGAATTCCTATCTATACCTTGTGGCTAATAGCCACTGATGGACCTCTGCTCCATATGTTTATCCAGTTTCCTATTGAAGCTGTCCATGCTTGTAGCTGCCACCACGTCCTGTGGCAATGAATACCATGTGTTAATCACTCTTTGGGTGAAGAAGTGCTTCCTAACTCAGCAATTTCATTGAGTGCCCATGAGTTCTTGTACATACATATATAAACCTTTATTGGCATAACAAGTTCTTGTATTGTGAGAAAGGGAGAAAAGTACTTCTTTCTCTACCTGCTCTGTCCCATGCATAATCTTGTAAACCTCAATCATGTCACCTCTCAGCCGTCTTTTCTTCCAAGCTAAAGAGCCCCAAGCACTTTAACCTTTCTTCATAGGGAAAGTGTTCCAACCCCTTAATCATTTTAGTTGCCCTTTTCTACACTTTTTCCAGTGCTATAATATCCTTTCTCAAGATCTCTCTCTGCCAGTTCGGACTCCATCAACATGTATTTATAGTTAGAATTTTTGGCCCCAAGGTGCATCACTTGGTCTTGGCCACACTGAAACTCATTTGCTACGTTGACGCCCACCCTCAACAGATCCCTTTGGAGTGCCTCACAATCCTCCCTGGTTTTCACCACCCTGAACAATTTTATGTCATCCACAAATTTAGCCACTTCACTGCTTACTCCCAACTCCAAAGCATTAATGAACAAGTTAAAAAGCATCGGACCCAGTACTGATCCCTGCGCTACCCCACTGCTTACCACCCTCCACTCTGTTTCCTATTAATTAGCCAGTTTTTGATCCACAAGAGGACATGTCCTTTTATCCCATGACTATTG
>NW_015173675.1:194030-212807 GCF_001447785.1 Gekko japonicus
CAGAGTTCTCTCAGCCCCACCCACCTCACAGGGTGTCTGTTGTGGGGAGGGGAAGGGAAAGGAGTTTGTAAGCCGCTCTGAGACTCCAAGTGAAGGGCGGGGTATAAATCCAATCTCCTCCTCCTCCTCCTCCTCTTCTTCATAGTTTCCACCAATTTAGCCGGTATTGACCTCAGACTGACTGGGCTGTAATTTCCCGAATCTCTTCTGGAACCCTTTAAAAAGACTGCATTACAAGTTATATTTGTTTAAAAAAACAGAGGAGGAAAGGAGTGAGGAGAGATCTGTAGCAAGCAACTGTTGCCTCTAGTTGCTTTAACAAGCCCTGACTGGTGTTAGAGAACTTTCTTGCCACTGTCATCTTGCCATTTAATAGGAATGGGAGCAATGCCGTGCTTGGCAACACTCCTTATCCCCCCTCCCCGGGCGGTTGAGCAGTCCAAGTCAAGCCAGGCGGCACAGGATCGTCCCTGCGAGATCGAGGAGGCTACCAGCGCCTCCCCAGCCAGCCCTCTCTGCTCCCGCCTTTCCACCAGCCCAAGACCCTGGAAACGTGTCCCACACCAGGAACTGAACGCACACCCCGCCCCTCATTCACGTCAAACTCCGCGCGTCAGAGAAGGGCCGTAATGTCTCGAAACAGCGGGCAGCCCCGCTTCTCTGCGGGGCACGTTGCTAGCGTTTTCCTTTGCAGTTGATACGCAGGACTTCGTTTTCTGTCCTCTCGTCCAGCCATTGGGGGCTTTGCAAGGGCCAAAAGGCGTTGTTGAGCTGTGGGGCCGGACTAGCGCTTGGAAAACATCCGCGGATTCATTTCCCAAGAGCGCCTGGCACGTTTGCAGCTGCTCCTTAGAATGTGCATGGCTCAGGAAAGCGTTATGGCTATTATTTGGAGAATGGCATCGCGCCGACCCTGGTTCTCGCCGTTTTAGGGTGTGCGCAGCGCGCTCTTTCTCTTCCAGTCCGTCCCATCGCCACCCCAACCGGTTGGCTTCTGCGCTTCAGAGAAGAGCTGGTGCGAGTCTATTAGCAGGCGCGTGGTAGTGATGGCGGCTTTCAGTGAGACGGTTCCTGCCACTGGATACGATCCCTACTCCCAGCCGCGGCGGCGGGAGCGGCTTCCCACGAGCGCTGCTGCCGCTGCCGAGCCCGTCCGCAGGCGAGGCTTGCGGGAAGTCTCGGAGAAGCCCCCGTCTCGTCTTTCTCGCCGGCGTGGCGGTCGGTGGGGCGCGCCATGGGCATGCTGGAGAGGCTGCGGAAGGAATGGTTCATTTTGGGGATCGTCCTGGTCATCACGGTGGCCAAGCTGGAGCCGGCCTTTGGGGTGAAAGGGGGTAAGTCCGCTCTGGGGCGTCGCCTGGCGACGGGCAGGGACTGGGGGAAGGCATGCCGGGTCCCGAACCCGCGTGCTCTCCCCGGGCTCCTCTCGCGTGCTTCAGCTCGCTTGTTTGCAAACAAAAGAGGGACCATGGGCGGGCGAGTGAGGGCTTTGGGGGCATGGAGCGTGGAGTCCGAGGATGCATCATCATCATCACCGTGTCCCTCCACAGCTTCGCTGCAAAGGAAGAGAAGCTGCTTTTCAAGCAGTTTTAGGGTTCCTCTACAGCCGGAGCCGCTTTCTCCAGTCCCTTTGCCCGCTCCAGGCAACCGGCCTCAGGTTCAACTTCCTGGCCGGCGTTTCCCGGTGCTCCGAAACTGCCGAACTGCGTGTTGCGCATTGACACGTTGCACAGAGCCAGCGAGCGCGACGCACACAACTTCCGTGTGCTAGTAGTCGTCGTCCTAAAGGGCGGGCAGGTTCGGCAGATGTGGGGGCCAGAATGGAAGGAGAACAGCGTTTGCCTTCCGCAAACTTACTGGACGGTCCAAATTGCACGGTCCAAAATGGGACCAACAGAGGACAATATTTCCTCTTGTGACAATCGCTTGTGTGGTTGTTTTTAGAAGAAATGTGAAAGTTGAGAAGTCTGGTGCAGGCTTTGGTTCCCCTATTGATCTGAAATAAAGAGTATGAAAAGCCGGTTCTCGAACTGGAAAATATCTGCTTCTCGTTAATAACTCTCTATATAACTTCCCGCTTGGCATAATATGCTGTTATTCCTGGAAGCAGATTCTCAACTTCAGGACTGATCAGAAATGGAACTTAAACAAATACCCTATTAACTGGCAGTGCAGTAATGTGTGACTTCCTTACACCCCCGATGATGTATCGATTTCACCCGGGAAAATTAGTGGTGTTTAAGATGGGATAATTACCTCTTCTCTTCTGGAGAGAACTGCTTGGAGTGCATGAATTATGTATATACATTTCCCTCAGTGTGTGAACAAGCCTGTAGAGCAGTAGCATTAGTGTCCCCCCCTTATGTGGATTTTTTAAAAAGGACTGACTTTGTTACTTTAGCTTCCTTTATATACCGCTCAAAATGATTGCAGGTAACACACACAGTATCAATAATATTCCTTGTTGTGTGGGTTGCAGCTGCTGCTGTGACCTTGGGTCAGTCACAAGTTCTCGCAGCTGTTCTCTCACGAGCAGTCCTCGAAAGAGCTCTCTCAGCCCCACCTACCTCACAGGGGGTCTGTTGTGGAAAGGAGAAGGGAAAGGAGGTTGTAAGCTGCTCTGAGGCTCCAAGTGAAGGGTGGGGTATAAATCCAATCTCCTCCTCCTCTTCCTTCAATTGTCAAAATATAATAGTAGAACATAAATAGAAAGTATGATCTGGAACATGTCCTCAAACATGGAGAGAAAGAAATGCTAAATCCTTTGAATTGGTATAGGCATCCTGAAACTAGCGTATCAGCTCAGTGGGACTTTCTTCTGGATAGATGTGCATAGGACTGGTGCTGGCCTGTTTTTGAAAAGTGTTCCACCAAAACAGAATGGCTTTGCCATCAGGTAGCCTCTTAAATTGTTGCAGGCTGAATAGATCCTTGACTAGGACCGCTTTACTTGTTAGGCCTAGTATGTTCAGCCACCTCCCATCAATAGCTTTTTGTGCTCCATGTAGCTTCTAATTGAATGGCTGATTTCTGAGATATCCTTTGGGAGAGTGTTTCTTATCTCATGTAGCATTCTGATAAAAGCTTTTACTTGGCTCTGTAGGAAGGGCTGATAATGCCATGTGGTGTTTACCTAAAATATCTTTTAAAGCATATGTGCTTTCTTAGTCACTGATATGAATGTAATCTGGGAGATTTTATTATCTTTACTCTTAAGCAAACAGTGAAGCACTGTGGTTCATACAGAATATATGCAGAGCAAGGGACAGGGATCCTGCATCATTCTAAAACTAGAGTGATAGAAGAACTTTTATTTCGAGGAAATTAGCAATTCAGAGAAACTACAATGTGCTGCCAAGAGTAATAACATAAGTTTATGAGTTTTTTTCTTCTCTTTCTTCCATTGGCTATTATATATAGTGGCCTTCGATCACGTATAAGCTTGAGGGCCTTTCAGTAGCCACTTGGATAGTTGACCTTGAAAAGTGGCATAGTCAGACTAGCAGCTGCTAAAGGGCTGGAGAACAGCAATTGTTTACAAATCTCTGAATCATTGTCGTTTTATTGTGGGGATTAGAGAACACCACCTCTCCTTATGCCTAGCTGTAAGTAAGGTGACATATTTTTCTCATTTCCCTTTATACTAGGCCAATTACTTATGGTTGGGGCAAAGTTGGAGTTGGATATGAGGATATTTGCTTAACTCTTTAATGCTCACATCTAAAGTTTGTTGTCTATTGCTTTTAGTTTAGAATGGGACAAAAAACCTGACTAAATAGCATTAATAGCATTATCCAGAAACGCTGGTTCTTAGAAGATACTATGTTTCTATCAAAATAAAGTGAACTTGAACTTGGGAAGGCAAAACTTGGAAGCAGAACTACACGTGTGCACCTTTTGGTGTCCACAACTTTATTTTCCCTCTTCTACTTGATTAGTTTGTATGTAATCCCTTTTACAGTAAACATAGTTTTGACACCTCCTTTGAGGTTGGGGGTGGGGGAAGATGATTGCTTACATGTCCATATGTAAATTTGTTGAGATTTGAGGATTTCTTTGCTTAGCACTGGGAATGAACGTTGCTATTCTTTTTCATTTTGATAAAGCCCAAGAGAGTGTTCTGTAAGGATGCTTCTAAGATGGAGTGTTTTGGGGTCTGGAATAAGCACACGGTAATACACATATCTGCAGTATACACATTTTAGTATAGGGGTCTGGAATAAGCACACGGTAATACATATATCTGCAGTATACATATTTTAGTAATGCAGTTCTCTGAGCAGTTGCTTCTAGTCCACATATACCTATGGAAGCAGCATAGGTAGCACAGAATTGCACAGTGAAAATTGTGGTAGTAACACTTTTCTTTTTCTTGTTTGTAGTATTCCCTGGTTCAGGGCTACCACTGCTAATACAAAGCTTGGAAATGCATTAAAACTAACTAGGTACCAACTCCACAGAAATCAGCTCTTCCAGATATATTAATGTGGTAGTGGGGGGTGGGGAGAAGGATATTAGTATTTGACTGTACTTTCTGCACAATATAGAGGTAAAAAGAGAGTGGACTTTTCTGTGCTAGGGTCGTTCTAGACAGTCAGTTTAATAGGACAACAGATGAGCAGTTGGAATCACGTGTGGCAAGTAGGCATCTCCCCCTCAGATGTGTTTCAGGGTTTTCTCATTCAAAATGTGTACAACTCCTGAGAAAGTAGTTATTTTCTTGGTTAAGAGCTATTGCAGTTTAAAGTGCTGCTTGGAATGATGTTCAAGAATATAATGCATGCCTATTGGAGAGTGCCTGTGACATCACACAAGTGATATGACATCCATCCTGTGCCTGTTCTGTATCGCCACCTGTTAGCTCCTCCATTTATTTATTTTAAATATTTGTGTTATGCTTTCTCCCCAGAGGGACCAAAATTGTCTCTTAACAGCAAAAAAGAAGAGAGAAAAAAAGCACACTAGTCAAACAAAATATAGGAGCTGAAACAGACAAATTTTAAATCAAAGAGTGGAGTCCTTCCTGGTGCTATCTCCTGTTCTTCCAGCTTATACTTCCTTCCTTTTTGTGATCTGGAGGGAATGCACTTTGCCCAGCCCTTCTTTTGAAGTGGAAGAGGAAATCAGTAGCATGGATATTTTGCCACCCCTGAATCATGGCTGCTTACCTGCACCGATTTATTATGTGGGAATGGAGCCTAGCCTTTTTACTTATATCTGGACTTGTAGGATTCTGTTGCGAATATTCAAATAGATCACTGCATGTTTTGAATGGATTGTCTAGATATAAGCCCTAGTTTCCTACTACAAATATACATAAGGGTGGCATGCCATATAAAGTATAGTAATTAAGAAGAGATAATTCCTTTTCAAAGGTTATAGCTTTTAGAGTTATCACTTTTAGAGAAGGTCTTTGGTTTTATTCTTTATTTCATGAAACTTATTAGATTTTTAAATAACTGGATAGTGCTTTGTAATATCTTGAATCTTGGTACCTTTCTGTTTGTTTCTTTTGTTTGGCGTACACAATTGTTTCTTTGACTTTTTCATACTGACCTGAAATGTATCATATCTTCTCTGATAGAGCTGGACTACATGGACAATTTGGGTTTCCCGCTTTTAGCTGTGAACTTTTTATAGCCCTATATTGGATGGAGATATATATATGGAGGGGGTGGATACAGACTTAGGGGCTCTTGCATGGAAAATAAATCTGGGGTATGTGGCTTAGCAGCATTAATACTTGGGTTTTTTGTGTGTGTATTTTTAGGACCACTGAAGCCAGAAATCTCCATTACGTACATAGCTGTTTCAACTATCTTCTTTAACAGTGGGCTCTCGCTGAAAACTGAGGTACTGCTAATGGGATTTAAATTTTCACTCTCACTTTTAACAGAAGTACGGTTTGTTTTTGGACAGTATCTGAACAAAGAAGGAAACATCAGGTTGCAATATGAAAGGACAAAATGAAATCACACCATAGCATCAGGAATAGCCAATCAGTGTTTATGACTCTGTGGTGTGGGTGTGATTTCTAGATATGTGTACACCCTTTTCCGAGAGGATTTGGGATTGTGAGTTAGAACTGGTACACCAAAAGAGGGCTGCTGTAAATGTTGGTGTCTTGTCAATCTTTTTAGAATATTTGAAGTGTTTAGTTCCATAGTTCTGGACAAAGTGCATTTTAAAATACATTTACCTAGTAAAAGTCTCATAGATTCAAATGAAACTTAGCCATTAGAAAGAAACATCACCCGAGGACTTTAGTGGTGATGATCTCATGCATTGTTTCAGGATTGCTGGTCCTCACCATTCAGTTCAGGTCAGTGCAGTGGTTCCATGGATGACTGATGATTTGGCTTTGGCACAGGGTGACCAGGCCACAAGGCTGGCCTTCTGTAGCATTATTATGGAGCTCAAGGTGGCTTACAACAAGAGATGAAACACATAAGATACATTTAAAAACATAAAAATCAAAAATTGAAATCACAACTCATGATTACTAGTAAGTCTGACCAACGCAATCCTAAATAAAACCGTTTTCAGCTGCCTTCTAAAGATCGAAAGTGAAGGGGGCCAGGCGCCCCTTCCTGAGGAGGTTTTCCCATAATTGTGGGGCTGCCACTGAAAAGATCCTTTCTCATGTACCCACTAAATGAGCTTCTTTGATTGAAAGGGCAGTTGGGTGGGCCTCTCCCTGTGATCTTAATTCCTAGGCAGGAACAGATGGGAGAAGGAAGTATGTATGAGAATGTCATTATTGGAAGTATGTGTGTTGTAGCACATAATTTAATGTGTATGCGTGGCTTCTGTGTGGATGTGCTTTAAGTTTTCTGTGATTAAGTGATGACATTCCCTGAAAGCAGTTAGCTCTTGTATTATACTTTATTATACTTTTGTGTCTTTTCTTGCCTCCCTTCTGAGAATCAGTGTAGCCAGAGACACTAGAGTTCATGTTCTGCAGTAGTTTTGTAGTTAAGTAAGCTCAAAACTGCTTTGCAGATCAGAAGGCAGTTGCTTGATAACAGCCATCTTCGTGCATAAAATGAAGGCCACCATGGATGTACGCTTAGGGCAAGCGGTATATGTTAGATGAGAGAAACATATTTGTCAGTACGTCACAATACATCACAATAGGGCAAATCACTTACAAGCTAGTCCTTTTATTGGGGGGAGGCTAACCTCAGGGAAAATCTGTCTAGTAAATAAAGCTCTAAGTGTACTGTTTAACTTTATAGCTAGTGGTGCTGTCGGTCCAGTTTGTTTTTAATCTGCTTGTATTTTATTACTGTGACTTTTAGTTTATGCTTCATTAGCAGGCAATAGGTTATTTTAAATATCTAAAGGAATGAATGGTTTATTTATGGATTTGGAGAGTGGGCTTTCGGAAGCCATGCTTCTTTGACATGTGTTCATGATACCACCTTATACAGTACAAAATATTATTCAGCTATTACAACTGCAACCTTTTCTCTTCTCTTTGCTTTTCAGGAGCTGACAAGTGCTTTGATGCATGTGAAATTGCATCTTTTTGTCCAGATCTTCACACTTGTATTCTTCCCAACAGCAATATGGCTATTTCTTCAGTTGCTATCTATCACACCTATAAATGAATGGCTTTTAAAAGGGTATGTTTTAACATCTCAGTGGTGAAGTATTTACTGCTGCTTTTTCAGTAATGTGCTTTCAGTAGGGTTTTTTTTTAAGTGGAGTGATTTTTCTGTGTAGGTTAATACTTTGACATATGCTGCTAGAAAAAAAGAATATGTAAAAGATGGCTGTTTCAAAATCTTGGTCTTGTGTATGAAGGCTTGTCAGCTAATTTTATGTGCAGGGAGTTATTCAATGTATCATGCCTCTTGTTGACAAGCCTTCTGGATTGAATTTGTTATGATGGCTTTGAAGGAACATAGGGGTAGGAAAAATGAGTGTTGAATAGGTGTTTCTACCAAAGAGTGTGTACAATCCATTTCAGTGCTTATGTTTTTGGGTATCAAACTATGCATATTGGGAGGACTGTGGGTAGCAGTAAAATGGGGGGGCACTATATAACAAGAGTTAAAGAAAAACATAGTGTAGCTACAAGGGTACCAACATCAGTGAAAGACGTCAAGTGTAATTGTAGTATGTTGTACTTAATTCTTAAGGAAAGCATTTAAAATGGACTTCTATTTTAGAAGCAGCTTAATTGTCTCCAGAGATTAGAACTTGGTCCCCTAATGAGATGAATTTACCTTTCTGTTAGCATATGGGGTTACGTCAAATTATCCCCAAGCTAAATCGTTAACTGTGACTGTGATCAGAAGAGTTGAGCAGGTATGCACAAGATGAATCCATGCACTCTTGGGAGACTTTTTTCCTTTCTGCAGCAGCTCCTGGAGCCAAATGGTCACATTTCTTTTAAGCTAAAAATCTATCTGGCAGTTTGAACCTGAGTTGTTACTGAAAGAAAAGTGCACCAAAGCCAATGCGGTACAGATCCTTTTGCATACCCATAGGGAAATAAAATCCCGCAGATAAACACACATTTATGCTGTGCACTTTGTTTGGAACTGGAGTGCGAATATAAAAGAGGCTTGTGCATGAACATCCACATGAGTAAGTGTAAAATCAAAGAAAAAACTGTACAAAAAAGGTCAGTCTCTCTGCTTAAACCACTGCCCTGTTTCCTTTTAGTTAACTTCTGCCAACCCCCCCTTCTAACACAGAGCAGTCTATAAGAGCACTTGATTGTTCATTTCCTTCTGTAATTATTGCAGATTTGCATCCATTTATTTATGTTGAGCTCTTCTCTGCAACACAAAAAGGTTTCTCTTCCTGCCCCAAGTACAGACATAATAACAGGGCGATCTCAAGCACACTTACTTTGAAGCAGAGTGTAGTGATACACAGGAAGGTGGTACAAGGAGAGCAAAAGGAACACAGGGCTGCCCATGGGTGTGCAGTGGGCCTGGCAAGGGCTCTGAATCCCAGCCCCACTGGGGTCGACACCGGCTGCACCATGTGGAGCCTGGTCAGGGCACATCAAGATCCTGACAGCTTCTTCCACCCCCGTTTCAAGAGCTGGCATCTGTCTGCCGTGACACTTCATTGACGACTGCTTGCCCTGGGGAGTCCCCAATGATGACTAAAGTCTGGAAGACAACTGACCCAACTTTCATGGCCTGTCTTGAAGGGGTGAGGGTGTGAAGATGTTCCATGGCACTGGTAGAGAAGTGCGATGGGGGTGGGCCTGCCCATGCCATCTCACCCCAGTCCTTGTCTGCCCCTTAAGCTGCTACTGTGGGGGTGGCTGTCCCACCACTGACCTCATAAACGCACATGAACACATAGACCTGCCTTATACGGAACCACACCCTTGATCCGTTTAACTTGGAGATGCCAGAGATTGAATCTGGTACTTTTTGCATGCCAGGCAGATGCTCTGCCATGACCTCTCCCCAAAGGAGATGGACGCTGACTCCATCTTCTCCTGGCTCAGCACTGAAGTATGGGTGGCCCACTGGGGATCCAGGATGGTTAATGGGTTAATCAAGGTTTTTTCACCTATTAAAGTGTGGCCTATGCCTACCTCAATCCTAGACCGTGTCTCCTTCTGAGGCTTGGGTGGTGGTGCAATGGCTTGTGTGAAAAAGGGGGATATGCCTGTCCAGCTGCTGTCATTCATGGTTCCAGACACCAGCTGCTGGGTGGCAAGTAGTTGGGTCACTGGGGGGTGCCTGCAGAAGGAAGAACAACAATGGTAGTGTGGTCAAGGGTATGTGCAGCAAGCAACTGATCCTCACCCACCAGTAGGATCCTTTGCCACATAGGCTCTGCATTAGCATTTTGGGATGGTCTAGGGGGTTTGGGGGCCAGGACCGAGGGGGTAAGGCCATGGAGGTCACCTGCCAGACCAGATGTTTCCCAAGTGGCAAGTGAAGTTTGCTTTCTTGAAAGTGGTCCTCCTTCCAGGGGCAGGCTGATCTGGTAGGGACATGGGTGTATACATCAATGGTTGCCTGGATGGTGCACCCCTGGGCTCTGTTGTGGCTGGCCTCGGGAGATGGGTCTTGGAATAGCACCCCCAGGGGGCTGTGATTGTTAGCCCTGAAACAGTTTGCAGGGGCTTTCTGGGTGTGGCTGTGGTCCCTGGCTGGGAGGGCGGCCTGGGATATGGAAGGGGGGCCTGCTGAAGGGAACTATGGGGTGGTGAACTGATCTCACTTCATATTTGGGACGTCCTTGCCATGACTGCAGAGCTGGGACACTATTCTCAGGCTATATGGTGCTGCTGTGGGTGCTCCAGATGGGCATGCCTGTGGGAGAGAGCCAGGGTGCACCCTTGCAGTAGTAAGGGGGAACCCCTCTTGGGGGATGGATCCACAGGGGTGTGCTTGACTGTGGCTGCTTCCTCGCCATCTACCCTGTTCAATGCCTCTAAGCTGTGGAGTCTTGTGATCAAAAATAGTACTTTTTGAGTTACTGGCATTAAAGTTGTTAGTGAGCAATTTGGCTACTGCATAAATTCGTTTGCTCTGGAGCCATCCTTCCTAAGCTAAGACAGAAATGTATGAGCCGGAGGCTAAAAACTGTGAGCTAGCTCACACTAACTCAGCTTAGAGGGAACACTGGCCCTGTTGGCACCACAGTGCCAGAGCACTGCACCAGTGTGTTTTCAGAATACACTGGCATATCTCAGAGATACACTGATGTGGCCACCAGTCAGCCCTCTTGAGTGCTTTCTCCCCCTCCCCTCCGGATTGCATTCTAAGTATATGTGTGAAAAAGAACATACAGGACTGGTTTACTGCTGGGCGTGTGACTGCTGCATTCTGTTTTGTTAGAGGGGCAATAATTGTATTCTTTTTACCAAAAAGACATCTAGGGATTTAAGAATTGCTTATGTTATGGGAATTCATATGTAAGCCACCATCCTCCCCTGGTGCTCTCTAATTCAGGCTTCTCCATTCACTTGAGCAGGGAATCTGACATGCAGATTCCTTTGAGTGCACAAATATGCCTCTTCTTGTGAATGAGTAGCATACGAGAGTGTTCAAGACCAGGGATTGGTGGGCAGCTGCAAAATAAATGTAGGAAGTCTCAGGTAACAGCTGTATTTGTTATCAGTGTATGAAGATCTAGGTAGTACTCCTTGGATTTCTGTAATCTTGTCACTAAATATTGTTCACTAAATGATGTTCACATTATGGCTTCTGAATATAGTGAGTAATCTTTTTCTTTCTCCTCTGTGGTTTATTCATGGTTGCTGATTGCACTGGACATTACATTTGTTTGTGTGTTTTCTCTCTCTTAGTTTGCAGACAGTAGGCTGCATGCCACCTCCTGTGTCTTCAGCAGTGATATTAACCAAAGCAGTTGGTGGGAATGAGGTGAGTTTTTTTTTAAATTAACATGGTTTTAAAAAACTGTTTCAGAACAAAGTACTTTGATTACAGAGAAGCTGATCAGTATTGTTTTATACTCTGTCAATTAAATCTAACCAGGGCTATTTTGGGCAGGAACGCACAGGAACGGAGTTCCGGCTGGCTTCCAAGTTGGCCACGCCCAGGAGGAACGTATTAGCATAATAGGCCACACCCAACAGCAGAAACTCATTAGGATTGGCTACATTAGGGGTGTGTGGCCTAACATGCAAAAACGTTCCTGCTACAAAAAACTCCTGGGTTTGGACAACAAACAAGGTAAACAGAATAAGAAGCAAAAGGTGGGTGTGGCTGGATGAGCACACGTTTGGTAACATGGGGGTGTGGCCTAATATGCCAATGAGCTGTGCTGTCAGGGGTGTGGCCTAATATGCTAATGAGTTTCTGCTGGGCTTTTTCTACAAAAAAAGCCCTGGATCTAACCATTTTTCAGACAAGATAGAAAGATGGGTCTTACAGGTCAGCTACATAAAGATCATCTCAAATCACGTTTTTGTGGGACAAATATCCCCTTCCTTTTTCGTAACATTGAGGAACAACAGATTCACAGTGGAGAGGTTAAAATTCAGTGAACTAGGAGAAGAAAGAGCTTAGATGTTTTGCTCAAATGGGGATGAAGTTCCTTTAAATTTGCAGGAACCCAAATTCATATGAATGGGAAGATGATTAAGAAACCTTACCCTTCTAATTCCCAGTCATTTCTGTCACAGGACCCAAATTAATAGGCCCGCTCTGGCTTTGGAGAATATACTTCTGGAAAGAAGCTAGAGATGAGGGTGGTGATGGTGGTACTGAGATGAACCCGGATTGTTTCTCTTCTATGACCGTTGGCACCCTCTGGGGAGAAGGTCAGCATGTGGGAGTGCAACAACACTCAGAGTACTGCTCTTGTGCTCACCTACGTTCTCTTAAACCTTTGTGCTCAGATGTCATTATCAGCCATGGTTTGAGCAGAGGCTGTTTAGATGTGATGTACAAAAGGAGTTGGCTCAGTGTTGGCTAGCACAGTTTGTATTACCTGTCCTTTGTTAGGATGTACAAATTTATAAGCCACAGTTTGTTGAGAAGTGCCACCTTTCAAAGCTATCTGACCACTGAGAGAACATTCGGGAGGATGCTGGGAGGTAGGAGAGGCAAGAAGCAGACAAATGGTTTTTTTAAAATAATAAACTGTGTTTGAAACTTATGCTGGTAGACTAACCTTATTGCACAAATCATGGCATTTGAATGCAGCCAAAATCTTTCAAATGTAGTTTGTGTCTTTTTACATATCATAGTTCAGAGATTGGAAAGCAATATACTGGAGTTACCCTTGTTTGTAGTGAGCAGGAGTCTAGCAAACAGGGAGAGGCTTGCCTGTCCTGGTATGATGTTCTGCCCTCATGTGAAAGCAGTAAGGGATAGGCAGTGGTGGTTGCTCTGTATAAATGAATTGAAGGGAGGCTCATTTTGTGCTGGTGGGTTGAGTGGGTGCCTGGAAAGGGGCTGACTGCAGAGCACTTCTCGTAGCGCTTACCACATGCAGCAAACAGCACTCAGCACTTTTTGGAACTACTCTTGCTTAAAACGAGCCCGGTACATAGGATTCCTTAGAGAGTGTCCCGTGGTTGAGTGACACATCATTTAAGTGTGCTGAAATAGTAGCAAAGATTATTTCAGTTTTGGTTCTGATAGGTTGTCTTATGGAATATGAGCACACGATTCATTGCCTTCCTCCTAGAGGCTAGCAGCAATTGGTAAAAGATAAGTCTGAAGTAGAAGTACCAGATAAGTTTCAGTTCTGTGTTTTCAGTTGTCAGAAGAATGGAATGATGATTAGGGTTTTTGGAAAATCCTGTCAGAGGACAGCTCTTAGTTGAGGATTTTGAACTCTCAGAGCACAGCAAAACCTTTAAAATGTCACATAATTGATTCCTTTAAAATGTCTTTGGGAAGCTCCTTGCAAGGTTGGCTTGGTTTAGAATCGAAGATAGCTTTCAATTGCCACTCCTTATATAAAGTGGGGTATTCAGGGCAAATAACTTGGGAACCTAAATAACAGCCTTGTAGGTGGTGGACAAGGAAGGGGCGGGTTTCTGCAAGTGATGGAGGCCCCTTATCCTTGTAGAAAGGGTTAGGGGAGTCTTTGGAATGACTGCTGCTTTCTCCCTTAAAACTGGCAGGGGGTGGGGGAGGTTTGTGTATGTGTAAAGAGCAGAGCATCATGCCAGCATAAGCTCTTAGCCAGCCAGGCTGAAGGGAACGGCTTGTTTCATTTTCAGCTTGAATCTGAAGGTGTTGGGGAAAGGGTAGGAGAGAACTGAGCTGTGGCACACATCCTCCAAGTCCAGTTCCCCTTACCCGGGTTCCTTCTGATGGTGGGTGGCACTCAGCCTCCTGGTAGAATCACAAATGGGGACTTGGCTCACTCCACCATCAATCCCTCCTCCATTTCTTTAGTGAAGTTTGCTAATTATAGCTAGGTAATTTCCTTATTTTGGCAGAAAAGTGTAATGAATGTTCACACAAATATTCATTGAACACTCCTGTTTCTGGTTATGATATGCATTTAAGTCTAGAAGAAATTCTTGCATTTTTTAAAAATTGGTATTCCCGGCTGAAAAGGCAATGTTTATTGTAGGAGAGGTTACACTGTTAGATCTAGCAATGCCTTCAAATCTGAAACCTTTTCTGAAAAGAAACCTCAGCAAGCCCCATGGGGCAAGGAAAATTATTGCATGTGGTGAACTCTTAAGTCATAGTCCAAGGTCAAGGCAGCAGGAGTCTATTAGAAAAAGGTTTTCTCTCTGCTTGGAAAGCAAATGAAAACCTCATCATTTAACTTTAAAATTATAGTCATTTAAGAACATTCACTACCATTTAAAGAGCAAGCTTACTGAAAATGAATGGTTCTTTCTGTGATATCACAGTGGAAGAAAGTTACGCTTTAAAAATAAAATAAAATAAAATAAGGGGTGTATAAGCTTAGAGGGTGGAATAAACCATTGTTCACTTCCCCATCGAGTCTCCCCCTCTGGGCTTCTGTAACTTTGGAGGGAGTTGAGCTGGCAAATTCCAGCTGCCTGTCAACCGCTGTCAGTGTTTCCTTGGAGAATGCTCAGTCTCCATCGGGCTGAGATTCGTTTTGTTTTCCATTTTTCTTTTGGTTTACTTATAAAGTTATATTTTCCACATACCTGGGGAGTTCCCCCAAGTACCAGAAATCTTTACTTGTTTATGGGTGGCTGGATTTTGTGGTGGGCACAAGTCATTTTACTATGGGATGTAGAAGTAGTAATACTGACGATCTGAATCTTTGCCACAAACTACGTTTGAATAAAACGAAAGGTTTCACAAGATAGAATGTATTGTAAGGATCCTGAATCATTATGGCTTGTTAAATCGTGCGTGCCTCCATGAGAAAAGGAACATCAGTGTTGCCTTTTTGGCTATAGGTGGCCTGCCTCAGTGAACCTTAATGGGTCTGTTCAAGCATCTCTTCAGAGCCTGAGGGAGATGACAACCTCCCAAGTGGAAAGTTGCATGTCTGTGTGAAAAGGAAGTGCAGTTCTGGTGTGTGGGTGTGTGTGTGGGGAGAACAAAGCAAAATGCAACAGCTGGAGTTGGCTGATGCTCCTCAGATTGCAGGATCTCTTTCTCTCTCTGAGGATCTGATGAGGGATAGTGGATCACTTGTCATGTAGGAATGCCTCTGTGCCTCCTCTGCTCTATTGGTATATTTGTAAATAAAGCAAATACTATAAGAACATCATAAGTCTCCATCATAAGCCGTGTCCTCCAAGGGCAAGCAGTCTGAATATGTGCTAGCCCATGGAACTTTTCACCACTGAACTTAGGTGTGCAGGACAAGATTAAGTCTTGGACAAGTGTATGGTTTTCCATTTCAAAATATTCTTTGTTTCAAAGCTTTCCCATGCTTGTAAAGTAACATTGTCTTATAAACATGTACTGTTTAATGTGCTTAGATTTTAGATCGCTGGTGGTTCTGCAGGCTTTGACTGTATAAGGGTTGGATTAAAATATTGAACTGTGTCAGAAATTACTAAAAACGCAAGTTGTGGGCCTGTGAAGATTATGGTCTGGATGACTTCAGGGGAATCCCTTCCTTCTCTGATCTTCCAGGACTCTCTAAGCTCTCTGGGTGAATGAGCAGGCTGATTTCCCCCTTCCCTGCTCAGGTCTTTTCAGTTCTTTTTTTATTATTATTCCTCTGTTTCTGATTTATTTACAAAGTCAGTAGTTCTCTACATAACTTCACCTCTGAGTAGGTAGTGACGCTACCTTGTCTGTGAGTTTCTCCATTTTGTTGCTTTCATCATCCACATATGGCCCAACCACTTTACTATTAGATATAGCATTTATTTTACTATGGCCCCATTCACACGGAGCATTTGCCCCGCTGAAGGCACGGGAGTCCCGTGGATTTTCCGGGCGTGATCACACCACAACATCTGGGAAGTGCAGTGCTCCCGCAGTGAACCCGTGGCTTCCCGCCGAAGATGCGGCTTAAAAAACTAGTACTTACGAGGTACTAGTTTCCGGAAACTGTGGGCCAAGGGCGGGCGTCTGATCGCGTTTTTGGTGGAATTACGTGGCATCCGGTGCCCACCAATGTTCGTTGCAAACAAGGGTGTTTTTTTTCTCCCAAGTCTCCGAAGGATGCGCAAAAGCGCCCAACAGCGCATGCGCACAAAGAGTGATTGCTAGTGTGATCGTGCGGTGCGGCTTCTTTGAGTTTGAGAGAGGGCCACGGGAGGCTGCGATGGGGGTGAGCGGCAGAGGCCAGGCTGAGAGCGGGCCGCGTGTCCCAGGGAGGGAGGGAGGGCTTCTGGTGGGGAGGGGGGATCTGGCAGGTTAATCTCCCTCTCCCCTCCTTGCAAGTGGAACACGGACCCCGCCCGGAGTGGGCCGTGTGAGACCCTCCCAGAGGCCGCGGCTCTTTCCTTTCCCTTTCTCATCGGCCCGGCTGCTCTTGGTGGAGGTGCAGGATACTCGTGTGATCGGCATCTCCCCCCTGACCACGAGACCTCAACCGGGATGTGTGATCGGGCGGCCACGCGTTATTTTCCTCCAGTGCAAACAGCCACACTTCACCCCCGCATTTTCCAGCCCGTGTGACCGCCGCCTATATATACATAAAATGTCCAAGTCTGAGGATTGTTCAAGGGCAGAGCTTCATGTTAACTTGATAAATATGGGTTTGAGAAATATAGGAATTGTGGGCATTTGTAGGGAAGAACTGTTGGGCAGGAACCCTTAGTTTTGCTAGGTGTCTTTTGTAAGTACCCCCCATCGCTTTTCCCCTAGCAGTGCTTATTTTCAGTCATCTTCTGGACTGGGAAGAGAATTCACTTTCAGAACAACTGAAAGAGGCACTTGCAGGGGAGAACCAGCAGGTGGATAAGGGATATGCCCTTCTTCTGTAAATTCCTCTTCTCTATGATTAGCATGAGATAAACTTGAGGTTGAGATCCATGTCTCTCCAATGTGGTTAAGTTGTCACAGGTTACATAGTGGTGAATCCAAACTTGTGTCAAACATTTGCACTTGATAAGAGGATACAGCCAATTACCGCTACACTGTGAATCCCAGTATAAAAAAACAACCACCACCAATGTTCCCTCTAAGCTGTGGAGTCCTGTGAGCAAAAATTCTACTTGGTGAGCCACTGGCATTAAATTTGTGAGCAAGCGATTTGGCTGCTGCATAAATTAGCTTGCTCTGGAGCCCTCCTTCCTGAGCGGAGACAAAAATATGTGAGCCGGAGGCTAAAATACTGTGAGCTGGCTCACATTAACTCAGCTTAGAGGGAACACTGACCACCACCCTTAATGTTTGAAGTGGCTTTCAGCAATAAAATTAAGACAAGCTGTCAGAGGAGTGCTAGCTCGACAGTCGCCATGTTGAAGTTTGGGTGATATTAGGGTTAGTTATCTGTAGATTTTAAACTGAGTCAAGATTGTATAATAACCAGGCCAGAAAAAAGAGTGTCCATTCTTTTATGGTGTCTGTCAGCTGATTTACTTCTGTACTGTATCTTATATATCTTTAAAGCATTGATGATATTCCTGTGATTTTGTGTGTGTTTGCATGGTGTAGTGGTTAAGAGCTGCAGACTGTAATCTGGAGAACTGAGTTTGATTCCCCACTCCTCCTCCACATGAAGCCTGCTGAGTGACCTTAGGCCACCAGTCACAGTTCTCTCAGAACTCTCTCAGCCCCACCTACCTCTCAAGGTGCCTGTTGTGAGGAGCAGAAGGGAAGGTGATTGTAAGCCACTTTGTGACTCGTTAGGGTCGAGAAAAGCGGGGTATAAAAACCAACTCTTCTTCTTCTTTGACTGTACCAAAATTTATCTTCCTTTAAAACATTAAGATGTTATCCCATTATAAATTATTTATGAGTAAACGTGCATATGATTGAGCAGTAACATCTGTATGTTATAAAGATAGGGTTGGATCCAGCCAAATTTTCTGCTCAGTCTTGTCCAGTTCCCCTGCTCCATGTGGCTTTTGTCCATGATGATCCCATGATATCCATGAGAGCCTTTTTGGTGGTCAAAGTGGATCCTGTCTTCTCCTTTACACCAGCAGAACATTCATCAGGTGAGGCAATTCTTTATGTACACGATTAATAGGTTGTATGTGCTTATCTGACCTGTAGAAGAAGAAGAGATTGGATTTATACCCCGCCCTTCTCTACTCGAAGGAGTCTCAGAGCAGCTTACAATCTCCTTTCCCTTCCCCTCCCCACAATAGACACCCTGTGAGGTAGGTGGGGCTGAGAGAGCTCTCTCAAGAACTGCCCTTGAGAGAACAGCTCTGAAAGAATTTATGACTGACCCAAGGTCACACCAGCAGCTGCATGTGGAGGAGTGGGGGGAATCAAACACCATTCTCCCAGATTAGAGTCTGCACTCTTAACCACTACACCAAACTGGAAGAAGCAACTGCTTATCAAACTCTTCGCTAAGTCAAGTCCTATGTGTAATAATAATAATAATAATAATAATCTTTCAATTTATTGATTGCTCAATCCTTGCAGAGCTGCTGGCTCTGAGCGATTTACAGTTACTCATTTCACAAGGGACTAACAATGCTTTATAGGGGTAAGGGAGGACAACACATATAATCTTTACATAGCACACGTTTTGCAGCCGACGGGGATTTGTTCAGTTGCAAGTCAGACGTGATCCGGACGGCATTTTCCCCAGTTGGCTTGGCTTGGCTGGATGACGTCAGCTCTTCCTCTCCAGGACTCTTCGGGTCACAGCTCCATACTGCCACCGCCTGGCCAGAACGGCCCATTACAGGCTTCTTGATGCTGAAGAGATCTTCTAGGCTTTCGATCT
>NW_015173675.1:212856-247905 GCF_001447785.1 Gekko japonicus
GGGGGGGTTGGTGTGCCCACCCTCTCTAAGGAGTGGTACCCATTTTATCTACCCGCCGAAGCTTTCGAACCGCTGGGTGGATGGCGAGCTGGGGTCAAGGCTGGTAGCTCACACCAGCGCGGAGCTAGAACTGACAGCAGTCCTGTTCAGCTCAGATGTTACTTGTAACCAGAGGATAAATCCCCTGTGCCACCGCTCCCATGTACTGCTTTCTTGTCACATTTAATTTTAAACTTTGTAAAAAAAGTTCTCATGTTGCTAAACATCATACTATCTTGTAAATTCAACCTTGGTTATAATTGGAACAGGACAGAAATAGAATCTGTCGTACTGTACTATTGATAGTAATTGAGGGCTTGCAGAGCATGGCATTGATCTTGTTAAATTTCTTCCCAAAATATGGAGAAAACTATTGGTACTGAGTCTTCTTTTTAATTAGCAGAGGCCAGATGCTCCAGACAGACAACACCTGTGCTACCTGAGGTATTGGGGAGTTCAGAGCCCTGTCTCTACACACCAGTGGAAATGAGAAATAACTGATTTTGTGGAGATGTGGATTGTTAAGGGCCTTAGCAGCTGCTGTTCTCAAGATATGCTCTCATTTTCGAGATCTCAGAAAATTTGCTTAAGCACCAGAAGTTGACCACTGGTAAAAAGTTTGGATGGAAGATGTTCTTAGTGATAATCTGGTTTGATCCCAAGTATACTGAGTCTGTTAGTATCTTATTTGGGTAGCTGGGAAGAAGTGGACAATACTGGCCCTGCGAAAGAGTATCTTCCCACCTTTTTGAGAGGGTTTTAATGATGGAATTTTAATTATCCTTAGGAGTAGCAATTTAGCAGAATTGTCATGTACTACAATGCGATCCTAAGCAGAGTTGCACCCTTCTCAGCCTACTGAAGTAAATGGGCTTAGAAGGATGTAATTGTATTTAGGATTGCACTTTGAACATTTAACAAATTTAAAAAAAACTAATGTACACATTTAAAAATACTAATGTACAAGAGTGTGTGTGTGTGTGTGTATAATTGTACAATAGTATTTTAAAAACTTTTTAAAAAGCGTATAGATATGTTTTAGTCAAAATTTGCAGTAAACCTTCCCCCCCCCGAAAACTAGAAGTCCTAATTGTCATTTTAATGAGTTTTAAGAAAAACTGGAAATATCTGGAAATATTGCATCACATTTTGTACTGATGAATATCCCTTAATAAAGAGAAAATGATTTCAGATCTGTTGGAAGGCATTGTAACTGGACAGATTGTTATCAATGTCATCTCATGTCTAATACAGAACAGTGCTCTGCCTTTTCACTCAGCCAAGATGCAGACTTCAGATGAGTCAAGAGGAAACTTGCCTCTAGGAGGTTCATCTCATACTCTAGAGCCTGTTATCCAAGGACTGCTTCTCATTTCACACTTTGCATATGGATATGGATGCCAGAGTACAAAGCAGAGATGCAGGTTGGGTCACCTGAGAGTGACTTTAAGGAGTTTTAAGAAAAATTGTGATTCAGCTGTGTGAACTCAGCTCACAAATGACATTAAGTGAATGCATTTTGTACTCTGGTACCTACAAATGCAAAAACAGATAATTGCAAGAAGATATCTCAGTTCTTCCATGCCTACGGCAATGAGTTTATGGCTACTCACATAGAACATAGCAGTATGAAATAAGTACTATCAGTAATGATCCTATTATCCTCAACAGCTTAAACTTCTGAGACACAATCTAAATGAGAAACAGGAACAGCTGTAATATTTTCATCATTTAAAAGAAACATTCTTTCCCCTGTACTTTACTCACTGGATCTCAGCAACGTACTAAAGCATTTCCTCTGCCCCCTCCCCCTGTCTAATATGTTAAAGAAAACCCCCAACAGAGCATAAACAGGCCATATGACCATAGCTGCTAAGAAATGCAAAGACAATTGTGAAGTGCCAATCCACTGGCAGGATCTGCTGAAACTAATGTTTTTTCCCTTGCCAGGAGCCTCCTCCTTGCCTGGTGTCATTTCTTGAACTCTTGTGGGATGAGATTAGTCTACAACAACAAAGTAGCCAGATGTCTGGTTCGGAGAGCGTCCCAGGGGTCAGGGTATGGTAGGCAAGTGGAATCATCTGGGGTGAAGATCAAAGATACCTGAGAATTACTTATGGGCACATAGTGTGTGTCGTGCCCATTATTAACAGTCTGTGAAAATTTGTATCCCTAATTAACCCTTTTGTTGATTAAGGTTTTAGAATATGAACACAGAAGTGAATGGTATGGTTCTGTTCTTTCTAGCAGAAATGGGCAAACACAGAAAGATCACTTAAACCATTTTCTGCTGTGTATAATTTATTGTAACCCAAACAAGGTATTTCAGAAAGAATATTTACCTTGATTCAATTTATTAAATTGTTTTCTGACATAAATAAAATTTAAACAGGATGTCTTTAAGTCGTCCCCTCCCCTTCCAAATGCTGTTCTTAATTAAAATCTAATTACTTTTTATTTAACTAGGTTATCCTGCAGGGAATGTTGATATTATCCTTTATTTTAGCATGAGACTAAGTACAGTGAATAGTGGGTAGGGTTTAAAAAGAACATAGAGATTGTAGGATGCTCTGCTCTTCAACCTGTTTTCTCTGGGTTTCCTGTATTCAGTCTTTGTTATCAAGGGCCTCATTAGTGACCTGGTTGTCTGTATTTTAACTACTGCAACTTCTCTTTCTTTAAACACAAAGTCATGTTAATGTGTTGATATGCACTTGTGGGGGTGGGGAAGAGTGGCTATGTTCTGGGTGAAATTGCATTTGCAATTTATTGCCTCTGATACATGTTGAGCAATTTTAAGGGACAATTTTGAGCGAGCAGACATTTTTAAACCCCAGTAGGAAAGCCCTCTGGAGTAATTTAAAGGACATAATTGATTTATCTGTTTCAAACTTGACAGCCTCGCCATTTTCTTTCTTGCTCTCCCTCCCATTCTTAACAGCACTAAAGGATAGCAGAATGGGCTGATCATTGCTGCAAGAATAGGTTACATTTTAAACTTTCATTTCTTACTAGTGATGCCTGGGGTCTACGTGAGTAAACCGAGGCTCTTAATGTTGCTGAGATTTCATCATTTCTTGATTACTTCTCTTTATCATAGCCTATGTAACAATAATAAAAGCATGGACTGTTGATGAAATGAAATAGTAGCTGGAGAGAAAAGTGGGTGGTGATCTTTGGCAAATGCTATACTGTTGCACTGCATTTCATTGGCACCTGATATATGTAGGAGGTTTCCCCCAGTGAACAAAGCTGATAACTAGAGCAACGTCCGGGATCCAGCAGGCTATAAATGGAAATGGGATTCAGCAAGAAACTGAGCTATGTATGAGACAGTGGAACAAATAGCATTTCTGACCAGGAATAAAAGGCACATGTAGTGTAAAATGTTGCATAAAGCTTTATTTCCTCAATAAAATTTTGCTTGCATAAGGGAAAAAAAGATATTTTATGATATGAAAATGCCCACAACAAGCATAAGATCTCTGAATCATGGCCTGTGACCAGAGTTGTTACATGCAATTTGTATTCCGGACAATGTGAATTCATATCCAGGTATATGTAGTTCAAGTCAGTGTACTTGAACTGATGCTCAGTTTCTATACAGCTAACACAATAAATGTTCAGGTGTCAAATGATTGATTTGTTTTTAGATCTTTACAGGGGGTTACAAATTTGAACATTGTCTTCCCAAACATGGCAACATTTCTGCTCAGCTTACATAAATCTAAAGAGTGCCTCTTATATACATACCTGCTCCAAAACATTATAAAATATGCCCTTTTATCTTGAAAAGTTTTACACTTTTGACAGTGCTCTAATTTGTTAATTATGTCCATGTTCCTTCTAACTCTATGAAACCAGCTTTCTGTCTTTAGGGTCTTCTGAGACCCCTCATTTTGACCACAGCCCAAAAGGCCCAACATCTCCTATTCCTTGTGGGCATGCAGAAGCCCTGTTGAAACAAGCATGGAGCTCTCTGGATGCTGGACATCTTTTAACAGTCTCCATTCACCCCTTCATTTCCTGCTTGCCACTAACTTTTAAGTACATTTAGAACAGTCTGTGTTTTATGAAGTATCTGATGACATGTGCATGCACACAACAGCTTATACCCAGAATAAAACTTTGTTGGTCTTAAAGGTGCCACTGGACTCAAACTTGGTTCTAAATTACTTGTCATTACAAGAGTCATGTATATTTGCATCTCTTCAGTGGTACTGGAATATTGAGACCCTTAGGTCGCCTTCTGGAGTTTTGGACACCCTCATTTATTGTAGTCACTTAAAACACGTTTACTTCATACTGTGATTAAAGCTTGTTTAGGAACAAAATGTGCCTTGTGTAGCTGATGTCACTTCAGTTTGCTAGACCTGTGACATCTGGTCCTTTGTAGATGTTTTGCCTTTGGTCTAGCAGAGATTGAAGTAGGGTGAATTATTATTCTTTGTAAGAATAAATGTAGAAAGAAGTTCCCCCAGATACATTTCACGTTCACTACTTTTCTGTCGAGATCTGTGACTGAGAGTTAGTTGTGATTCAAGTAGAGACTTGTTTCACTGAAATGTTTAGTGCTCCAGCTGATATTTCCAACAAGATCAAAAAGCCGATGCTGTTCTTCCTCCCTACTTTGTAGTAGCTAAAATGGGGCTGTGAAGGGATCCCATGTGGATAGAAAGGCCTCTGTAGAGCATATGTATAGCCTGGGGGGATTCTTCAGATGCCTGACGCCACCCATTTTTCTTCCATATGAGCTGCCTATATGGGTGTGCTGTGAATTCATCCTTTTTGTTTGATGCATATAACTAACTGATCACCTGATGTGTTTCTGCTCCATCACCATTTTGGAACATAATCTCATTACAAATTAAACATTTACTTTTTAACTTTGTATTCTTAGTAAAATCTGTGAGATGTGATTTTAAAATTTGCCCTGTAGTTCTCTGGTATAGTCTTAAAAGATTTTGGAGATATATGAATAATGAGGGCTGAATAGGAAGCATGTTTATAAGTAGGTCAGTTTGTAAAACATTTTTTCCCTCAACACGATAAATGAAATATGATTAGGCATTAATGCAGACTCATCTTTATAAGTGAAAATAATAAGAACTCACATTAAACATGTCATTTCAGTTCAATCAGAACTGAAAATGACTGTATTTTGCAACGGTGCCTCATGTAATAAAATAAAGAACATAGGAACTGGCTTCTTGAATTGGCCCAAGATCATTGTAGGCCAGCCTTTTGTTTTCAATAGCAGCTGGCCAGATAGCTTTGGGCACATGCGAAAAGCACATGAAGTTGATAGCTTCCCAGTAGTGTTGAGGTATATGCCTCTCTACATGGAAGCTCCATTTTAGCTTTCATGACTAATAGTTATTCCACAAGAAGGGGAGTCATGGGGGTGGGAAAGAGCCATTTCCCTGTCCTTGTTTCCAATTCTGCTTTTTTCTGTTCTCTGTTATATCTACCTTTCTGGCCTACACCAGTCATGTGGGGAAAGTAAGGAACAACTGGCTGTAGTTTCATCTTCCACTAATAGCTACCCCCTCATGTTTTTGCATGGCACCTTGCAGTGTCCCACCTGACCTTTTAGTTGTTATATAGACATTGCTTGTTCCATTTTGTTTTTTTAACCTCCTCCAAATTTTAAAAATAGTGTTGTTGCAAAACTTGGGTTTCCTCTGTGTTTGCGGAGAACGGTACCCCAGATTTGGGGGGGGGCAGCTCCTGTTATGTAGCTTTTTGATCTGTACTGGCTGGGGTAATGTCTAATAAATGAATTTATTTAGTCTTCTAAATGCCATCTAAGCTTGTGGTGGTACCTGCTGGTAGGGAATTCCACAAATCATTTGTACTGTTAAAGACCTCATAAAATTCTATGTGAAGCTAAGATTTTCCTTTCCATGCACTTGCTTTGCATTTAATTATACTAAATCCCATTTGCCTTTTTCTTTTGAGCATTCATCCAGTTTGGAGAAATCCTTCTGGAGTCCTTTAGTCTATGAGATTTCACTGTCCCAAGTAATTTGGCATCATCCACGCTGTTGGCCTCTGAATCTAGTTTATTAGTGAATATATAATGATACTTCTCCCATTAGAGCCAAATTAGCATTTACCATAATCCAAAACAGCCACATTTACTTCCATGAGGCCTGCACCTCAGGGAGGTTCACAGCTTACCTGTTCCTCTGGTAACAGCTGTTTCAGGATGAGAAAAACCTGCCAACCATATGCCCCACCAGCCAAGGGCCATGCCCAATTTCCTGAACTAAGGGGGCAAGTTCCACGTTTGGGAATGGTACCCAGAAGAGCCATCTCTGGCTCCTGACCCATTGAAGAGCAAGATTTAGTCCTGTCGTACCTTAAAGACTAACAAGATTTCCAGGGTATAAGCTTTCAAGAGTCAAAAGTTCATCAGAGCTTTGACTCCTGAAAATTATACCCTGGAAATCTTGTTGGTCTTTCAGGTGCTACTGGACTCAAATCTTGCTCTTCTACTGCAGACCAATAGAGTTATCCACTTGAAACTGAACCACAGAGTGAATATCACTTCATTAGAGATCCATTTAGTCCTACCCTGTTTATTTAACCAATTACTGATAATATCAGGAGGACTGGTCATCTTAAGTTTAGATAAACTTAAGTGTAGATAAACATACGGAGCAGAGGTCCATCAGTGGTTTTAGCCACAAGGTATAGAGAGGAACTCTCAGTCTGGGGCAAGTGATGCACTGTATTCTTGGTGCTTGGGGGGGCCAACAGTGGGAGGGCTTCTAGTGTCCTGCCCCCCCCACCAGTTTTCCCTCTAAGCTGAGTTAGTGTGAGCTAGCTCACAGAGTGTTGGACTAGATGGGCCATTGGCCTGATTCAACATTGGCTTTTCTTACGTTCTTAAGTTATAACTGTCAAGTTGTCTTAGGATCCTTTAGTGAGGATATTTATCAAAAGCTTTTGTGTGTGGGGGTCTACCCTATAGGACAGGGGTGTCAAACTCATTGGTTATGAGGGCTGGATCTGACATAAATGTCACTGTGTTGGGCTGTGCCATAAAATGTAATGCCGGGTACTGGAGATATAAACTTCATAAAGGACACAGGCAAACCCAACTAACAATATTATTTTTTACTCAAAATAAAAACAGGCTTAAAAAATGTACAGTGTTTTCTTAAAGTATCTCCCTGATGCCCACCCTCCCACTTCCACCGCCCATTAATCATTAGCATTGGAACAGTATGGCTCCGAAGCGAGGGCCGAGATCCTGCCAACTTTTTCATTTGATCTCTTCCAGTTACCCTCCTCACTGTATTCACCATCTCACGTGGCTTTTGTTTACATGGGTCCCTCATGTAGAATTTTTGAGGTAGTCAAAGGGCACCCTCTCTTCTGGATTTACTGCATCATCCCTATCTATGTGCCCACTGACACATCAACAAACAAACAAACAAAAAACGGTTTGTGTAACCATGCTTTCATACGTACTGAATGGTCCTCATCAAGAGTTCCTCTTCTATACATTTGATAATTCTGATAATGCTTCCTCTCAGTTTTCCTCAGAAAGACGCAACATGATGTGTCCCAATTTATCTGAAGCCCTTTGTCCTCTGCTCCATAGCATACAGCTTTTTAAAATTAGTAGCTTGACTGCATGCTAACCTGATCTTTAGGTTCAGATCAGATTTCACAGACAAACCTCAGTCTGTTCATGACAGGAATGAACTTGGTTAATTGCCAGGCTTGCATTTCCCCTCCCTTTTCCCTCTGTGTGGCATGCTGAGACTGAAGACATTGAATCTCGCTCCAATTAGTTGTGAGTGTGAATGCAGGCTCCTTCACTAGCTGAAGTTTATTTCTGTTGTGGTAGCTGGGATTTTTGACCCTGACAGGCTACACAAAGGGAAGGAGGGAAGGAAGCACGTGAGCCTGGCAATTAATGGTTTGTTGTGGTCATGAGCCAATATCAAGGAATTTAGAGATGATTTCACAGTTGTTTTAAAAATCAGCAGTTTTCTAGATCAGTTCGTTGAGTGTTTTTAGGTGAATGCCATCTCTCCCTGCAGACTTACTTATCAATTATTATTTATCAGTTCTGCCATCTCTTAACATTGTTACTCAGATGATCTTCCTGATAACAAAGGTGTAAGTTTTTGATCTCTTACACTTTTTCTACCGTGAATGTGAATGCAAATAATACATTATCTTGTTTGCATTTTCCCTGTCCTCCCTCAGGAGTTCTAAAGGCGTAGTTTACACTGATCTCCTCACTTTGTCATATTTAATTCTTGCATTATTTTTAAACTGGAGCATGTTCAGAATAAATCAGTGGTGTTTGAAATTGTAGTGAAATTGCAGTATCGATTCAAAGCGGCTTAATTTACGCAAGATAGAAAAGCGGAGTTCTACAGTTGCTTGACTTGTGTACCAATAATTTCTAGAAAGTTGGGGCTGCGTTTAGTAGGCTTTAATAAAAAGTTTATTATTCATATAATCATCCCTTTGTAGCTAAAGTAATCAGTTTATATCACTACATGCTGTTCTATGCATTGTTATAAAAATGGCAAGAATACATTTCTGAAGCTTAAAAGAGTCATAGATTGCTCAAGATCTGTAGTGTCCATTACCAGAATTCTCACTAAGTGTGGCCAGGTTGCTGGAAAGAAAAGATTGTGAATATTGGCTTGTGTGTCTGTTTTCAGTATATAGTTTCAACCTTTAAAATATCAATGATCTTGGTTTTTTAAATCCACCTTTCTCTTATTTGTTGAGCCGGAGACTGAAAGATACATTCTGCAAAGCTGTACTTTGCATTGGGAATTTGATTTCAAGGACTCGTTTCTGCTAGATGCAGCAATATGTCCTCTAGACTTTCAAAAGGCAATAAGTCAATCCCTCTGGAAACTATGCAGAAATTCAAATCATAAATAAGGAAATGCGTCAGGTACATTAAACAGACATAGAAAAATGGCTTTCTATCCTTTGTCACAAGGTAATTGGGCACCACAGCTTGGCAGGAGCTGGTGCTATTGAGTTGGCTGTAACTGCCACAGGTTGATAGGCAGGTGATAAGGCAGCTTCCACTTGGGTCTGCACAGGAGGCCTACCTAATATGCTGTCTGCCCTAAGGGCCTATGGGAACACAGTTGGATTATTATGTTAATGCATGAGCCTGCTGCCCTCTTCCTATCCCAGCTGGGTTCCCCGTTGTTAGGAACTGCTTTGCACTGACAGTGGAGTAATATGCTTCATGATTGAAAGGGCAAAGGGGCTTGGAAGAAAAAAGAATAGGTCTGCACAGATATGTAAATGAGGAAAGAAAGTCAGTAGGAGGGTTTCCTTATAGGTATAGATAGCAGATTTATTGGAAAATGTGTAATATAGGGCTGTAATTACACTGTTGTTTAGAAACCCCATTAAAAATAATTTCCTTGTGCATCATCACTCCTAATGTTAGTGAGCACAAGGATAGAAATATTTACCAAAGAAACTGTATGAATGTTGATTCCCCCCCTTTTAGAGTGGTGCAATACATAGCACCAGTGTGTAGCACCAGTGTTCAAAGCTAACAGCAGTTTGAGTGATCTAAACTGACCACTGTTTTTTACCCCATTGGTAATTTTCAACAATACAAGTTATAGCAGTAGTACCAAGCACAAGTGTACCAATCCTGGTTTATAATCTGTACGGATTGTGGCAGTGGTGGTTGCAGTTCTATTTTTCTTGATTGTTGACTTCTGTAGTATCACTAAGAGTTAAATTGAATATATATTATTATATATTCAGTCTTTAAAAAGTGTGTATTTTGGGTTTCTATTGTGTACCTGGTCTTCTAAGGCAGAAATAGCTCACTTTTTAATATTCCTCCATTTCTAATAGATCAAGATAGGTAGCTGTGTTAGTCTGTCTATAGTAGCAGAAAAAAGCAACAGTAGCACCTTAAAGACTAGCAGAATTTGTGACAGGATATAAGCTTTCGTGAGACACCGCCCATTTCTTCCAGATACAGCTAGAATGTGAGTCCATCTGTCCTTATATCTTGGAGAGTGCAGTGATTTTAGATGTCAAATGACAACAGCAGGCAAATGAAAATAGGCTTGATTGTATTAGGTGTGATATGCAAAGGGGTAGTAGGTGTGGAGAAATCAGCATCGGTAATGAGACAGGAAACCTAGGTCTTAGTTCAGTCCAGGAGGATGCATTGTCGTGACCTTCATTATCAGTTGCAATTCAGCAGTCTCTTTCTAATTTCCCTTTGAAATTCCTTTGTAAGAGAACTGGTACTATTAGGTCAGCAACTGAATGTCCTGGAAGGTTAAAATATGCCCCCAGTAGTTTCTGAATGTTGTGGTTTCTAATGTCAGACTTAAATCCATTTATTCTTTGTCATAGGGACTGGCCTCTTTGTCTAATGTATATGGTTGAAGGGCATTTATCACAGTTTAAGTAGTTTATAATTGCGGGTGAGAACTTGCAGGGCCTCAGCAGGTGAGCCAGGGAAGTCTGGGGGGGCTCTCCATCCCCCCACCCTGAAAGCATTCCCCTCCAGCCCACTGGCCTTACCCCTCCCCCACCCAAAAGCAGCCCTCGCCACCCTCTCCTGCACCAGGCTCCCACCCACCCCACCTGACACAAGCCCCCCTGCCCCCTACATCCCCAGGGCCCCACCAACTTACCTTGCCTTCTGGCTGGTGGTAGTGGTGGCTGAAAGCAGAGGCATCACGTGCTGCTTCCCGCTCCTCGTGGCCTGACTGAGGGCTGCTGGAGGCAGGGCTTGCTGCATGTGCCCGCTCCTGGGCTCATTACTGCCGGAACGCCGTTCTGGGGCATTCCAGCTGGAAATGACCCCTGGTTTTTACTATGTTTTTTGCTGCTGCTGCTCACCAAGCAACAGGAGGAATGGTTTTTAGATTACAGTTGATTTCCCCGAATCTCCTGAGCTCTGACTTCAGCTGAGAAGGGAAGGGAAAACTTGTCCTATTCCTGGCTATTCAATTAGATTTGGCATTATTGAGAAGCAGACTGTGTGGGCATTTGTGTTCAGGCTGGGAAAGCACAAGACAGCCTGGTCACCTCCCTCTTCCGTCCCAGCTGCGCATACTTACTGGGGTAGTTCTGCCTATATGAGGCTAATGTGCTTATTCTCTCTATAGGTTGTTACAGGGGAGCAGTGGCTGATCCTCAGGTATTTTTGGCAAGCCTCAATAACCTAGCTTACCAGGGTCACCATTACCACCGTGTCTGCACAGCTTGCTGACAGTGGTTAGGCGAAATTTCATAACTGAGTGTCTTACACGTCTGTTTGCATAGATGGTTGGAGGCATTTGCTAATGTGGTGTTTTCTAGGGTGATTGGTACTGTTAACTGGATCTCTGGTAATTTGTAATTCACACACTGGCAGTGCAGTCACCATGCTGATTGGTGCAATTCCAGGTAGCCTTGCAACTTGGGCTAATGTTATTTATTTATTCATTTACGTTATTTACAGTCTGCCTTTCTCACTGAGACTCAAGGTGGATTACATGGTGTAAATCACATACAATCAACAGGATGGAATATCTGATCAACAGTGCAGTAGGGTTTGGACTGCAGGAGTCTAAAAAGCATAATCATTTAGACACAACATGTTAAATGGTGTAGAAATAGTTGTGGTTAGACACAACATGTTAAATGGTGTAGAAGACACATAGTTGGAGCATACTTACAGTAATAGGCAGCAATACAGTGGTATAGGCCACAGTCTCTATCACTTTACCAATGCAACTTTCTGAACCAGTACAGTACAGTCTGGTTACCAATGGAAAAACATTGTTATTTTATTTAGTTGTATCTTGCTTTTTCGTCCAGAGCATTTTACAGAATACAGAGACGAGGACTGCTTTTAGACTTATGATCTAAGGGAAATGAAGGAGAATGATAGGTAATGGAGGTCCATTCAACAACAGAGTGCGTATTCAAGTGGGCCAAGCTGATCCTCCTTTGCTTTTAGTCCTTCTTGGATGAAAGTGATGGGATCACAATTAATCTTAACTAGGAAGTCAGGGAGGGAATCTGTATAAAGGGAGGGAGAGGAGGCTGTGTGCTAGTCTGGGATAAAACTCTAGTGATGAGAAAATGGTTCAGCTATTTATTTGAAATAGGCCAACCTGTTCATTTATTTACATCAGTTATAGGCCCATTACACATGCACAGGTTATTCTAGTTTTTCACAGCAGTCATGTTGTGAAACTTGGATTCAGATTCTATTTTGCATTTCGCACCATTCTTTTCTCTCCAGATTTTTGGTGTTCAGAAATCTGGATTTTTTCTTCACATGCATCTAAAGAATCACACTTTTCCTAAATGGGGAGGGGATTTCACTCCTGACATGGTTGTGGGTGATGAACATGTTTTTGTTTGTATTTTTGCTGGTGACCTAGCACAGCTGCATAGTAACGCTAATTCCTACCCTCCTTTGCAAATTCGCTTGGTTTTCTGTTTGTGATTCTCTAATTTGATCCTACACATCTTAGCACATCTTGTGTGCCAGTTGCATTCTTTCCTCCAAATGGATTGATCCCAAGTGATTCTTAAGTTCGGCGGTCTGCTGAAGGTCCATGTGGCTCAACTGTTGTTTTAATGTTTAGACTGCTAAAATGGTTCCCCCTCCAAACTTAGTGCACTAGTGCATTAAAAGGAAAAATGCTTGGGTCAAAGTTTGGGTCCTTCAGCAATTCTTCCCCAGTGTAACTTTTTCAGGGGGGGGGGGGATAAGGAAATCTCCATTTTAGGCTTCCAATCCCAGCATCTCTCTCTTTGCATCCTAGGTCAATTTCATTCTGTGTTTACAATCCCCCCCTTTTATTTTATTTGCATGCAGCACTGAAAACCCCCCCCCTTTTGTACTGGGGATGCTGCAATTTACATCTTCTCCAATCCCCCTTTCCAGCCAATACCAGCAGGGGACCAAAACCTCTTGCACCACTTTTTAACTTTTCTCCCTGTTTAATTTTTTTTTATTCAGCAATCCGAGACTAACGATAAGATGCTAATTGCAGCCATTGGTATTGGATATTCTTGATTAGCATTTTATCACTATTAAAATGATGGGGGGAAATTAAAAAGTGGTGCAAGAGGTTTTGATCCTGTCTTGGGCTTCTGTTTATAGTGTTGGAGGTGGTTCAATGGGCAGAACAACTGAAGTGGGCAGGAAAATTGGTGTCAAGGGGTGGCAAAAAGGAGGAGAGAAAACTGGTGATTTCTTTCTGCTTTTTGATTTGCTTCAACTTGGAAGTGAAGGGGGGAGGGAATCGCCACAAAAGAGCACTCAGAAAACGTGAGGAGGGAGGAAGCTAAGAAAAGTGAAGCCAGCCTGGTGGAAGCGATCAAAATGTGTGCAGAAGGGGGGGGGGACCCAGATGGACATGCAAACTAAAAGCGAAAGAAAAATGACATGTGTAAAAGACTATAGTCTGCCTTTCTCACTGAGACTCGAGGTGGATTATGCAGTGTGAAACAATTTAATTCAACAAGCATAGGACATACAATAAACAATGCAATAGAGGTTCGGATTGCAGACATCAAATTGAAACACAGCATAAGCATTAATAGAACACGTTAAACAATGCAGGAATTACATAGTAATTAGTACATAGTAACTGCGCAGTATTGCACAGCTTGTGGGGAGGGTGGGATAGTGTTGGGGAACTTCTCCCCCCAGATCTGGAAATTTTCTGTTGAGAAGTTCCCCAACAGATAGTAATCAAATCAATAAAATAAATAGTTCAGTCATATAATGAAGACATTTTCATCATGTAGAGGCTCTTTTCCTTCTCATAGCTTGCTGCTTCATCTTTGAAGATGAAAAAATCATCTAATTGAGCTATCATGTGATGAAAGTTTCAGATAAAGCTCTGGAGGAATACCCTCTCTTAGTGGAAGGGGTTCTTTGGATCCACTCTCTGGAGAAATGCATTTTTCTTTGAAAGACTGGACTAAACAAAGCACCTTCACCTTGAGTTTTAAAAAGTTTTTCTCTCTCATGGCGGAAAACAGGTGGTGGTGGGGAGTCAATTGCTTTCCAGCATCACCCATCAAGGCTTTAGAGATACAAATGACAGACCTGGCTGGGTACAATGGGATGGTCAAGCTTCCTCCTGCCAGCTAGAAAGGTGACATCTTGCAGGGAACAGAGTTTTGGAGGTTGAAAACCCTAGAGGAAAACCCTTCAGTAAAAGCGTCTTTGACGTGACCTGACCTATCCAAAAGCGGTGGGGAAACGAGATGCTAAAACTCCTTGGTATGAGGAGGAGGGTCTCTCTTTGTGCTGATTCCATCAAGGCAGACAGAGCTCTCACATGGGGTCTGCTGAAGGTGGCTGTTGCCATGTGAAGGATTGCAGGCTTGTGCCGAGGCTCCAAGGTAATGGGAACCCTTTAGACCTACTGTAACTTTTAAGCTGAAGAACACTCTTTAGGTTAACATCCACTAGAGCATGTATACAGGGAGGGACAGAGGAATTTCATTTTACCCCTTTTGTATCCCTTGCTCAATCTATTACTGTGCTGAGAACATGCATGTAGACGTTTTCTTTTTAAGAGATGATTTATAAGTTTTAATGCTGGTAGTAGTTCTCTGTACCACATAAATCTCTGCCATTTCAGGTGCATTATTTTAAAATGAGCACTAGGAGGAGAGGGGCAGTCTATTGGCAAGTGGCTACTCCTCCAGCAGTGCAGGAATGTAGTAAGTGATCCCCGTGGTAACCAGATGTGGGTAGTGGGAGATACAGCCATGAGGCAAGACTTTAGAATGGCAGTGAGGGAAGGGAAGCTGAAAGTTCTGGGCCTCTCAGCAGGCAGTTTCTACACAGGCCAAGTGGAGGAATGGACAGAGGGAGTGAAAAGCCCCCCTGGTTGCTGGGAAAGCCAGGTAGGTGGCACATACCAGGTGGAGACCTTGGAGAGCTACTGGTGCCCAGATGCCTCAGAGAGCCGGACAGAACAGGAACTGCAGGTCAGAGTGGGGTTGTTCCACCACACACACCACTGTGAATGACATGGTTGTTCCATTAACATCAACTGCAACCACAGTGGATAACTCTTTTGCTCTATTCTAGTGCAGCAGAAACAGCTGGAGAATAGGTTGTTGCAAAAAAGAAAGAAAAAGGAAAATCTTTGTCCATGTGGCCTTAGAGAGAACTTTTAAAAAGTGCCATTTAAGCAGTGGCCTCAGTCTTTCACTTCTGCCTAGAAGTAATAATCTTTGTAGTTACAGGGATGTACTGTTTAGTTTGACCTCTAATCATGTTATGGATTTGCCTTGAGGAGGATCAGGGAACAAGACCTCTAAGTGTTTTCATCATAGCTTTAAGATCCCAGAAATTTTTAGCTTTAAATGAAACCTCTGTTTTGGAGGTTGTTATTGCTCTGTGGAGAATACCTTCTGGGGTAATTTAAAAGACAGAAAAGGAAAGTCACTTAGAGATATGAAGTGCTTGACTAGAAGAGAGTCGCATGTTGGCAGTTACTTAGGCATCGCTGTTCAGGGGCCTTTTCTACTAAATCATAACGTGACAAATCATTTGTTTTAGTGTGACAGCTGTTGCCAAGCCCTCTAAGCTAATAAGCCTTTGGTAGTGAACAAAACTGTGTTGTAAATTAAAATTTGAGATGGTTTCATAGCTGGGGGTTTGGGGTAGTCCCTTACTCATTACTGAATGACCTTTGACTGTCTGTGACTGTGTGTGTGAAAAGTTAGATCACATTGCTGGGCTAGATTCAGAATTTATCTGACAGTAGGAATATTGTACTTGTATGCGTGTGTGTATTTTTTCTTTGCCATGCAATATACCCTACATCTAGCTGCATTTTGTTTTTTGCTTCCATCTAGGAAACTAACAGTGGTGTCCTGAGCACAGTTACACCATTTTAAGCCAACTGACTTCAATGGACTTCTAAGCAGAGTTGCCTTATGATTTTATTTATACCCTGCCTTTCTTCCCAATAGGAACCGAAAGCAATTTACATCATTCTCCTTTCTTTCATTTTATCCTCACAGCAACCCTGTGAAGGAGGTTTGGCTGAGTGTGTGTGATTGGTCCATGGTCACCCAGGTTCTAATCCCCATGGCAGAGTAGGGATTCGAACCAGGGTCTCCCAGGTCCTAGATTGACACTGTAACAACTATACCACAGTGGCTTTCCACAACATACTGGCTCTCTTATGTTGGCACTGTAAGCCATTCTTTTTTTTTAACACAAGCAGGCAGCGCATTTTACTAGAATACATGAGACATGCATTCTTTTCCAGGAAAGGACTGCTCAGTTTTATAGCAAAGTACAGCGCAGTGCACCATCCACTGATAGCTGTGCAACCTCCATTCATTTAAGGGTCAGCCAGGGTTTCAAACAAAGTCTTGAACTCAGTCCAAGAAGTCAACAAGCCAAATGGTTCACCCCAAGGGATTGTTACCAGAGAGGGTGAGCCAAGAACCATGGTCAGGGAATCCAGAGATCACATATAAATCAGGTTTGCACAGTCAGAGCCAAAGTCCAAACCACAAGTTGACAGTCAGAATCCAAAAGCCGGTCCAAGTCACACAAGCAGACAAGATACAGGAGCTATGGTCTTAGACAATGTTCCCTCTAAGCTCCACAGTGTTGTGAACAAACATTCTACCTTGTGAGCGAAAAAAGCTAGTAGCATTCAAGTTGTGAGCAAGTCTACATTTGACTATTGCATAAATTAGTTTTTTAGATTATTTCCATAATCTTGTAAAAATCTCAGAATGAATTCCTATAAACTATATTTATGCTATATTTTAAAAATAATTTAAATATTATAAGAGAAAACAGAATCAAGTCAAATTCCATTACAGAAAATGTCCTCTATGGGGGTAGATCAGGCCTCCAGGGAACAAGTCTGCCTTCCCCTTTCCACTATATAGGTAAACCTGGCCTCTGGAGAACAGGTCTACCCTCTGCTTTCCTTTATATTGGTAGACCTGGCTTCCAGAGAACAGGTCTACCCACCCCTTTCCACTATATTGGTAGACCTGGCCTCCAGAGAACAAGTCTACCTTCCCAGTCCACTATTTTGGTAGACCTGGTCTCAGACTGTTGCCTTGCATTGAGCCTTAGAAAATATACCAGCACTTGGGGGGGGGGACTCTTACAGTCTACTTTGTTGGGTTTTTTTTAGTGAAATATGACAAATTACAGGTCAACTATAACAAAGGAGGAACAATCGCTGTCAGAACCCTGCCTAACCTAACAGGAGGTTGTTTAAATATTACCAACCTGCTCAAACAACTTATTTATTCAAATAATTATATCCCACTTTTCCTGTGACTCAAGGCAGCTTACAAATCATACTGAAAATCATAATGGGTGTTCAATTTTTTTTATTTTTTCCAGCTCCATTATAGCATATGGGGCCCATAGGCTATAATGGATAATTGATCTGGGGCTCATGGGGGCTGTTTGCAGCATAGCCGCTGGTGCCTCTCCTCAAAAAAACCCTCCCAAGTTTCAAAAAGATTGTACCAGGGGGTCCAGTTCTGTGGGCCCCAGAAAGAGGTGCCCCCATCCTCCATTGTTTCCAGTGGAGGGGAAATGCTTTAGTGTGATCAGAAGCTTGAAATTCCTGAGCCAGCAGCTACATTTTTGTGCACCAGCACCCCCTAGTGCAGCTTAGAGGGAACTCTTGTCCTAGAGTCTACCAGGTTGACTTGTTGCTTCCACAGAGAACACTATCCTGACTGGCCTTTTGTCTCTGTCTACAGAACAAGCCCTATTGCAGCCAGCTGCTCAAACATGACCCTACAACTGCTCATTTTCAGTCAGTAACTGGTGTCAGGCCAGGAGACATGCGGTCCGCCTTCTCTCCTGAAACACTGCTCTAAATCTTAGCCTCTTGCATTCCAAGAGTGCGGGTGAAGCCAGAGGGCTGATACCAAGCACCTGAGCCTTGTTTCTTGCAGCAGGCCTTGGGAGCAGTGTTCCCTCTAAGCTGAGTTAGTGTGAGCTAGCTCACAGTTTTATAGCGTCCAACTCACACATTTTTGTCTTAGCTCAGGAAGGATGGCACCAGAGCAAACTAATTTATGCAGTAGCCAAATCGCTCGCTCACAACTTTAATGCCAGTAGCTCACAAAGTGGAACTTTTGCTCACCAGACTCCACAGCTTAGAGGGAACATTGCTAGGGAGTACTAGTGGTTTTGCCCCAGCTGGCAGCTGTGAGTTCTGACAGTCCTGCTGGTTGAACTCTGCTGCCTCAGAGCTGATTCCCTTAAGCTCTTCTCCTGAGGAGTCCTCTTCTCCCAAGGAGTCCCTGCTGTTGTAATGTTCTGGCTGAGGTTCTGGCTGACCCATGACAGTACCAGATCTTTAGCTGCACACACACAAAAGCAAACAACCCCCCAACTCTTTAACAGAAGTATGTTACGCATCTCACTATTAGATAGCAATTAATATCTCAGAAGATGTTATCTGTATTACTTATTATTTCAACATATTATAAATATAGCAGGCTGTTTTCTACTGTGTCAGACTTAGGGACTGTCTACTTTGTCAGTGATTCACCAGCATTTCAGGTAGAGACAGTTCTTTCCCAACGCCTGCTACCTGAGAGCACAACTAGATTTTACGGTGTCCCTGTGGACTCCACTGCCATTTTAGACCTGAATGTGGGTAATCTAAAATGTTGTGAGGACCCAATCCTGATCGAGTGCACAGCATTGCAGGACCAGGCGCTCTTGTCCCCCACCCCAGTGCCTTTTCAAGTACCACAGCAGCCACAGGGGTGGGTGACTGGCTCTTTCAGCATTTGAAAAGGGCATGGGGGCACAAGAACAGCTGGTCCCACTTGCTGGACCTCGTGACCGTTTTTCAACAGCCTGTATTCAACTATACAATGACAGTGGTAGCCCCAGATTGTCGTTGAGGAAGCTGTAGCATCTAGTTGTGCCTTAAGATATTTTAACTAAAGATACCACAAATTTATGCTGTTGACCAAAAAGGCTTTTCTCAGAAGCAACAAAAGATATGAACTTAGAATTTCAGGATATCAGTCTGGCAGAAGGCTGTTTCCTATACAACACAGCCTCTACAAAAGCATGCCTCTACAAATGCATTATTTGTTATAATGCAAATGTCATGTGGCTTTTGTATTCTTTTAATGTTTGTTATTCCATGGGGAAAACATAATACAAACAATTTGATACTTGAGAAATGTTCTTTGTTAATTATGGTGGTACTGCGGTGTGAAAAGGGTAGGTGGTTCAGGTGGAGGGAACTATGGTTATCTTCCTCAGATGATTGTACACCAAGCCATTATCTGATAAACACCTTGATGTGTTGGTCCTGTAGTGTTTACAGCAGTAGGTTGAAAATTGCTGAGGTAGTTCAGGCTTGACTGATTTGATGAAAGCATTTGTTCATGCAGAGTGAAAGCTCACTCTGCCCAGCATTGTGTGCTTCCATCATGGTAGAGATGTCTGAGAAAACAGAGGATTTTAGATGACATTCCTGAGCTCTGCGGCACCATTTGGTATTGTCTTTGTTTTACTGCACCAGGGTTTTGTTTTTTCAGCTTTCATTTTTCCAAGTGTGGTGCTTACTTCATGACAACTTTTACTAAAACAGGAATTCCATAGATCTGGGGCCACCATGGGAATGGTGCTGTTCCTGGTTTCTTTAATATGTTTATACCTCTTACTCCCAGTATTGATCTTAGGGCAGCTACCAATTAATTGTAATTGGGATTGTTAACACATTAAAATGTTCATAGTAATAAATAATAAAACGGACCAAAAATTAAACAATAAGAGACCAGAATCCCCCGCCCCAAAGCAACGCTAAGTGTATTAAAACTAGCAGCATTGTAGTAATTGGGATTGTTAACACATTAAAATGATCATAATAATAAATAATAAAATGGACCAAAAACTAAACAATAAGAGACCAGAATCCCCCTCCCCAAAGCAACGCTAAAAGTGTATTAAAACTAGCAGCACTGTATATTGGCCCAACAATAAATTCAGTAAATGCAGAGCAGAACCATGAAAAAAATAACAGAAGGCCTGAGAGAATAGAGAGTTTTTGCCTGGTACCTTAAACTCAATATGCTAGTGAAGTGTGTGTGAGGGAATTCCACAATTAAACCACCACAACAGAAAAGAGAGCATCTCTGCCCACCCCCCGGCCCGAAGGACACCAGGTTGGTATCGACTAGGACCAGGGTGTTCTCTGTAGCAGCTCCAACCTATTGGAATGAGCTTCCGGAGGAGATCAGGGCCCTGCAGGACCTCTTACAGTTCTGCAGGGCCGCAAAAACGGAGCTCTTCCGTCAGGCATTCGGGTAAGGAGCTGCACATTACCATCTATGCCCGGTGCCGAATTTACTGCCAGCCTGAGCCTGCCGAGAGCGGAGGTACCGCCGGCTATATGTTTCTGAATGCACTTTACCATAACTATATTGCCATTGATGTTAATGTTTTAATAATTTTGTCTTGTATTTTATATTGATATTTATATTATTGTTTTCTACTGTTTCCTTTTAAGCTGCCCTGAGCCTGCCTCGGCGGGGAGGGCGGGGTAAAAGTTAAAGTAATAAATAAATATACCCCCTTGTTCCTTTTGTTTTTCACTGCTGCTGTGGCTGGGGGGGGGGAGATTAACCCAAAAAAATGACTGGCAAGTGACAGTGTGGAAAATCGAAGTGACACCAGTCTGCTCTAGGAGTTGAAGAAACTCCATGATTTTAGTATAGTTTCCTGTGATTCTTAAAAAGATGTGTCATAACCTCTGGGTTTTTCCTGAAAGTGACATCACGCTTTGTCTGATGGTGCCCCCCCCCGTGTCACTGCCCCCAATCTCCTGCTGGTTGCCAGTCTGTGGCTGCCAGCCCTCCACATGGAGCAGGGCCTCAGAAACTGATTTTAGTAAATGGGAAAGTTCCTATGGAAGTAGGTAGTCTTTAGGGTCACAAACCTCCAGGTGGGACCTGGAGTTCTCTTGTTATTAAGACCCATCTCCAAACTACAGAGACCAGTTCCCTTGGAGAAAATGGTGTCTTCTGAGGGGAGGCATTATGGCATTATACCAAGCTGAGGTCTCTCCCCTCCCCAAACTGTGCTTTACCTAGCCTCTGTCCCCATATCTCCAGGAATTTCCCAACCTATCTTTGGCAACCCTAGTAGTCTTTCAGCTATCCTGATTCCAGGCCATTTAGACATATATTGGTAATAACTTGCAGTTTTAGCTGTGCCCAAAAGAAAATAGGTAGTTATAAATCCTGGTAAGATGTTTTACTGGTAGCTTTCATCAATGAACAATCTTACCACCATGTTTTGTATCAACTGGTCTTCAAAGACGTGTAAAGTATATTACAGTAATCTAGCTGGGTTGCATGAATAACTATGGCCAGGTCATGCTTCCAAGGAAGGGTGATAGTTGACATCAGTCCTAACTCAGAGAAAAAGAACCTGCAGCAAGGCCTCCATGACTGATCTCAGAGAGTAGAGATCCATGAGAAAAGACATTCCTGGAGGTAGGAAGACCTTAGCTAGCCTCTTGGTGCTTTAAAATTTGCAGTTGAGCCCAGAAGCCAGTTGCCAGACAGTCTAGCGACATTACAGATAATTCAATTTGCTTAAGATGCATTCCTAATGGATTGTATACTTGCAATTACTGACAAGCAAGTTAACATGGATGACAGTCCCCTCAGTGTTTGTAAACTCACAGGAATTAATCTAGGAATTATGTTCTAGATGTTTAAAACTCAGACAGACAAAGCTTTACAGTTACACCTTTCACTTTTACATACCACTGATCCTACAGACACCTACATTTTCAAATAGGACCACCACTAATCATATTTGTTTGAAATACCTGGATGATTTGTTTAAAGGTCAGTCTTAATGATCAGCAATGGGCATTTATAATTTTTAAGCAATAGACATTCTTTCTTTCTTTAAAAAAACCCCCAAGGCTTCCAAGACCTCACTGCAAGAATTTAGCTTTTTTTTCAGCAGAATGTTGCCCCGGCTGGGGTTTCTGCTTTCAAGACCCCCCTTTCCCCTCTGAGTCCTTCAGCATCCTGTAATAGTCTGTGGGCAAAGGGTGAAACTATGAGCCCCCTTTCCTTTGGCTAAGACAAAATTTTATTATATACTTCTTGTGTTAGTGGCACTTGCATTTTTCATTCTTAGAAAGAATACCAAGATTAATTTTATTTCTGTTTTTTTAATCCTGGATTCTGAATGAATGCAGATAAATGTCTGCATTATGTTTGCCTGTCTTGCCATGATTCCAAAAGCAGAGGCAAGGATATCTCAGGAACTAAACTGTAGGTCATGTATAATCCTGAGTTTCTTGGTATGAAAGGATGTTTCCCAGAACAGGTGCTAAGTCAATGGCACATCCAGGACCAGGGCTGCAGGCAGTCTCCACTTGCTTTGGTGGAGACTTCCTAAGCTTATCAGAAGGCTGAACTGGGGTTTTGCTCCATTTTAAAGGGATAGTGTTGAAATAGCTGTAAAGTGGGGGGCAGGTTTTTGGCTTTCAAGGGACCATTTATGCATATAGTGGCCTTTGTTGCACAGTTAGCACCAGATTTTTATTTTTGCCATTCTGAGGGAGGATTTTTATATGCATTTTAACAGTTATTTAAGAGTCCCCATATGCTTAAAAAAGCATGTGAATATATGTACTTTTTCCCTTTTAAATAAAGCTGCATCATAACCAGAGTGTTCCATCAATATGGAAGAATGAGAAGGAAGCTGTGGCTGGAACAATATGTAAAAATACTGCTCGTAAAAAATTTCCTTTATTAACTGTCATCATCCCCAGAATATATGTTCAAATAAACGTTGTGTAATAACTAAATTTGAGATTAATAGGCCCCTTAAGAAACAGTGAAGTCATTCAGGATAGTCAGTGAAAAATAGGCTATAAGACTGCTACATGCACATATTGTCCTGCTTACATGCTCTCTCCGGTGTCATTCCCATTTATCAATGTCGGCAGGCTCTGTTCTCATTAAAACACTCTTGCACAAAAGCAACTTAATTTCCTTAAGAGGAAAGGACACCTGATTCAATTTAGCACCCACAACCAATAACTTGAATATATATTCTTTCCAGTCTGATGTCAAATGAATAGTTATGAGTAGCAACTGAGAGAAAATGTATTGCTTTTTTTTTCAAAACACACACACACAACAAAATCTATTTGTACAGCATCAGGCGTGTGGAAACCTCCTTTCCACAAAACTGGAGCATTCTACTAGTGAATAGAAAAGCTAAGGTATAAATGTCCTAGCAACACATTTGTTTGATGTGGTTTTTTCAGATGGCACTTGTGACTCGGTCAGGCTCATGTGGGTTTTCTATTCATGTCCGAGCACACATTTGTTTGATGTGGTTTTTTCAGACGGCACTTGTGACTCGGTCAGGCTCACGTCCGAACTAGATAATGCACTGAAAATGGCAGCTGTGGGTTTAGCTCCCTCACCCCATTGGTATTGTATTGTAGCACCCAAAAGTGATCAGTGGTTTCCTGTCCCTGTTTCATACTATTGTCGAGTAATAGATGGGGAAAGGCATTAAGCTGTAGCACTTGGAGTTGAATAAGTCCTACTAGACTCATGGAAGGGAAAAGAAAGGATAAATACACAGCTGCCATTTTTAGTGCTTATCCTGTGCATTCAGAAAAATGTCTACTTTGGCTCTCAGAATACTATTGTGGGTCTGGTGGGGGAAGAGACAGGACTCAGTTCAAATCCTGGATTCGCCTGGCACCAGTTCTTCTATCGGCATGGTTGCAAGAAAGTTAACATTTCTGTTGGAATCAAGGAAGAGTTCTAAACTGCTCCCACCTTCTCCCGTACTCCCATAGCCTCACTTATGGAATTATCAAGGTACATTGTTTAAGTGTACCAATTAATGTGGTTTTTTTGGGCAGAGATTACTAATGCTTGTCTTCTGAGAACTCCTTATAGGTATCCTGCCACAAGAGCCCAGGCATAAATATCTACCTGGAACTTCAGCTTTGCTGCTCAAATTAAGACTACAAGGATGAGGTGCACCACTCACAGGTAAGCAAGAGGGGGAGGGGATGCTTACCAGCTAGGGGTAGCCCATATTGCAGAGAGTGGCATTCTCCATCCCTCTTGTCTGTGTCCCCCCTCCCATGAAAAAGATGAGTGCACCCAACATCCAAACATCTATGGCCATAGTCTGTCTCTCCACCATCTCTGAGTCATGGATGTCTGTGTTCTGGCTTAATGCTCCCTTACTGTATGTCCCCCTTGTTGGGGAGACCACTACAGCCTCTTAAGAAAGCATGCACTGTGCAAAGAGGAAAGCTGTGTTGGGTGCAGCTTTTTCTATAGTGTTGCGGGGAAGGCTATGTGCAGTATGTTGCCCCCACTGTTGAACACCGAGCATTGTTCCCCATCTATTGCTGCTAATGACCAAACACTCACAACTACTTCTTCTTTGCAGGATCAGCACCTGGTCACATGAAGCAGAATAAACTAACTGGAGACAGAGCTCTAATAAAGCTCCCTACATTGGACGGTTGAGTATTGTCCCTATGGTTACATTCTCTCCCAATACGTGAATTGTTAAATGTTGACATCAGTGGGACTACCAGTTAATTAGGGCTGGGGCACTTGGGCTGCAAGAGCACTTAGGGTACTGTTATCTACACCCAATGTGCACTTGTGAACCCCAGATGAGCACCTAGGCATAGATTGCTTACTATTTCCATGTTTCTTATCTCACTACAGGCAGCCATTCAGTCCTCACAGATACAAGGATAATCACCACTCCCGGTGCCATTCAGAGTACGACTGAACTACAACTGGAACAGCAGTGATCTTTGAGAAACCACTTTCCTCTCTACAGTTGCTACCTTTTGCTTCTCAGAAGTGCGTGACTCATGTGAATGTAATTGGTGCAGCAGTATGGAAACACATTGATGGAGAAAGTCACATTTGTTACTCTCTTTACCAAATAGCTTCCCAGAGCACAGTGACCCTTCATCAATGAAAAAGCTGATACATCTGTGTTTCCATGGTGCTCTCAGACGTAACTTCTCTGCTGCTGTTATTCATAAATATCTGTGACTGTCAGTTATCTATGTTCTCCTGATAATTAGTAGATAGGGAAGTATTCTCACTCCGCTTATTACCTCAGATGCCATTGTGACAAGGGACTTACAATGGAAGGGAACAGTGTGCTCACCATAATACATCATTAAGGTTGAGAATCTTCATCTTTTGTGTGGTCTTGCTTTTGGGGCACCAGCAGATGGGAGATGCCAACTCTCAGTCTCTTCCTGACTCCCCTCCCCCATTATTGCCAGTGTGGTGATAAAATTAAGCGGCATTCTCATGTGATGATAAAGCCTGCTGACGTTGGCAATGAATTAAATGGACACGAGGGAAGATGTGATTGCACGAGATGAAGAGTGCTGGTGATATAACAATGCCATTGGTGCAAATATTTTAAAATATATTTTATAGCCTTGTAATCACACAAAAAGTCAAATCAATAAAATGTATACATGTTCTGAATACTCAACCTGTTGTGCTGCTTTCATTGTTGGTTCTTGCTGAAGTTAGATTTTTGCATATTTAACCAGTGAGAATATATACAGTAATAAACTAGTTACCTGTAGGCAAATACAGGTTCCCCTGTGAGATCTGTGGGCTTTTTAATTATGCTCATGTTTTTGCTAGCATTCAGTATCCTCAGTAGGGATGGACATGAACCTCATCATGAACCTAATTTCCTGACAAACATCGCCAGTTTGTGCCCATCCCTATGCACGACCCTCCCTCGACCCTCCATATGGTTTCGGAGGCTCATGCGATTTGTGGTTGGAAGCGGGGAGGGGGAGCGAGAGGGATTGCTGTAATGGCTTGCAAAAGCCATTTGAAGAGAACATTCCCTTTAAATGGCTTTTGCAAGCTCTCCCCCCCTCCATTCTGGTGACCTCAGGGAGCCACGACCAGCAGAAAGGAGGAAGGGAAGATCTCCCGAGAAATTCCCCAGAGAGCACTGCATTTAGGGGCACAAAATCAGCTGGCCCTCCCAGTCCCCAGGGATGTCAGACTGGCGGCAACCAAGGCCATGGTCTTCTTGGTGGCGGCTCCATCCTGGTGGAATGAACTCCCGGTAGAGATCAGGGCCCTGCGTGACCTTTTACAGTTCTGCAAGGCCTGCAAGATGGATCTCTTCCACCAGGCATTCGATTAAGGAGCCACACTACACACTGGGAAGTGTCCTTGTACCCTGGCTTTCCAGCCTGGAACCTAGGGATCATGGTTCCTAGCCTGTGCTCGCTGCATAATAAATGAAAACTGTGCTGGTGTGAAAATATTGACATCCAATAGGCACCTAAACTATGTTATAAGAACTCCTGTGCTTGCTGCTTGAGTATGTTCCAGTGTTTTATGTGTTTATGTTTTAAATATTTGTTATTTTAAGTAATTTATAAGCCTATGATAGGTTTTTATTGTATTTAATTGTATTTTATGAACGGTTGTAAGCTGCCCTGAGCCCGCCTCGGCAGGGTATAAATCAAATAAATAAATATTCTGCTGGCATCAGGGAGCTGCCCCCAGTAGAAAGGAGGGAGGGAAGACCTCAGATCTTCCCCCAAACCTCATGAACTGAATTGTTTCAGTAAATGGGGAGGTTCGTGGTTTGTGTGACTTCACGAACCACAAACCGGGATGAACCTCCATTTTCCCAGTTTGTGCCCATCCCCAATCCTCAGTGTCCAAAGGCTTCCTAGAAATTATGCAAGGATCTGAAAGGCTTGAGTTTAAAATAAAAATACTGACAAGGCACAGATTAAAACTTTTTCCCCAGATATGGCAACTGTTTCATACTTCAGTGTGTGTGAGAGAGTAATTGGAAGCTTCAGATTTTAAATGTTTCAGAGCTTTTTCAAGAAGGGTACATATTTGCCAGTGGAAGTATAGCAGAGCAGAACGTGCTTGCTTGCATTTTAAAGAGCTAAATGTCTGTCAGATTTCAGCTTTTCCCACAACCAGAGAACTAGGATGGTCTTCATAATTTGCTTCATAATTTGTCTGCCACAGTAAAGGATGGGAGGTTGACAACATGGTGCCGCGGAGTTCTTCTACCCATTCTTTGCCAGCCATTCTTCAATAAAGCCATTGACACTGGTGAAGCAAGAGCTAGACCTTGCTGAGAGCCGCTGTGGTGTAGTAGTAAGAGTGTCAGACTAGGATCTGAGAGACCCAGGTTCAAATTCCCAATGACGTGGAAGCTTGCTGGGTGATCTTGGGCCAGTTACTCACTCTCAGCCCAATCTACCTCACAGGGCTTTTCGCTTCAGCTGAAAAATGGACCTTTCTCGTTGTAAATGATTTAGAGTTTGCACATCTGTCAGTCTCCTTGGGGGAAGAGGTACTTCATATGCCGAAAGGTATTCTGTCAGCCACCTGCATCTCCAATTAAAAGGTCTCCTCTAGCAAGGATGGGAAAGGCCTCCACCTAAGAACATGCAGAGTGTTTGTGCTTGTCTGAGTAGATAGTACTTATTTAGCTAGCTGAGCCAGTGGCCTGACTGGAAATACAGGGGAACTTATTGTTTTATACGTACATAGATGATACAGCATAGTTGACGTCTGAGCCAAGGGGCCTAGCCCAGATACTGAAGTGCACTATAAGTTAAATGCTGATGAGGCACAGGTTATTTGGAAATAGGCCCCACTAAATGAAGTGAGACATCAGTCTCTCTCAAAACGTACACAACTGAAAAATACTTCAAAATACTTCTGTTCACCCAAAACAACACAAGCTCACAACATGCATAATGGGGAAGGAAAATTGAGGTACTATGAGAGAGGAGGCATTTTAATTGAGTACCCAGATGGAGGTGGTATTTTTTTTGTGGTGGCGGAAGATGCTTTTTTTGGTTTTCCCACAGCAGAGTAATATGGCTACCCCATCTAAAATCACTACTGTTGACCTGCACAACTACTCACTCAGCTTGTGCCAATATTTCCCTAGGGCTTAGCCTAAGAGTTTGTTTTCAGCACATGTTGAATCCTGGCAGAAAAATATTTCTGGGCATGCACAGAATGCCTTCACCTCAGCACTAGAAAACAGCAGTCTTCTTTCTTCTTGCACACTTTCATAATTTGGTAGTTTACTTAAAGATGTAGGAGGAGTGGTAGAATCACTGAATAATATTTTTCAACCCGCAGAGAATAAAGGCAACAGCTGCCCCCCTCACTAGTGCCCCTGCCAACTGGCATTCAGACATATACTGCCTCTGAACATGGAGATTCTATTTAGCTGTCCTAGCAAATGGCCACAGATGGACCACCATGAATCTGTCTAGTCCCCTTTTAAAGTTTTCTGATCTGGTGGATGTCATTTCTTATAGTTGTTTATTCCATAAGTTAATTATGCAGCATGCGATGTAGTGTTTCCTTTTGAATGTCCTGAACCTGCTGTCAAATCAAGTTCACTATGGATGAACTGCAGCAGTCAGGTTAAAAAAAAATCTCACTCTTCATTTTCTTCACATCATTTATTAGTTTATAAGCCTCTATATTTATATACCTAATCTTATCTATATAAATCTTTGTAATTGTGGAAAAGAAGCACCGGCAGCTTTCCTCAACTTTTTCCAGCCAAACTGATCCTGCCAAAAATGCCCTCCTCTCCTATCAAAGTTTCTAGAAGCTTCCGTTTCCTTCCTTATTCCCACTGTATCATCTACTCTAGAAGCTTCCGTTTCCTTCCTGATTCCCACTGTATCATCTACTCATTTTGCACTGCTTGTGCTCTCAAAATTTTTCTTTATAGCCATGTGTCTAATTTTGTAATTTACACACACACGTTTGCCAATATAGGATGCATTTCTTACATCTGAAGCGGGCTCAAGTTCGCAAAAAACCATGTCACAATAATCTTTAAGTAAATCAGTAAGAAACCTATCTCTGTTTACCTTGGAACCTTTATGTACCATAAAACCCGGCAAAACAAGGGTGCTACTTCTATAGTGGTGTGGAATGAGAAGTACTAGGATGACTGGGATTGATTTTACTGACGTATCTTTTTAAAAGAATTAAATCTATGTTGTGGAATACAAAAAGCCTACAGTAGCAAAGCTGCATTTACAAAAGGCCAGTGTCAGATGTCCGACCAACAGCTATAAAAACCAGTTGCTTGAACAGTGTTTAAAATGTAATTAAATCTCTTCTAATTATGGGGGGTGGGCGGATAGTTTTAACTACTTATCTCAGACTCCATATGCTCTTCAACAAAGTCTAAACCAAGATCTATTAAAAACCTCAAACAGAAATTATAGTTACATACTTAAGATACAGTATTGTTTGTGTTGTTTAATTCAGAAAGGTAAATTATAGTTACATACTTAAGATACAGTATTGTTTGTCTATGTTGTTTAATTCAGAAAGGTGTTCACTGTGCCACATCTAACTGCTAATACAGATGAATACAGATCCCCATACATGTAGAGGATGGAGGGAGGGGAAAAAACACTCTTTTGCTACTTTGATAGATTGTTGGGAAATATTAACTTGACAGTTCATAAATAATATTTTCAGAGGTTTGCTGTTCTAAGTTTGTTTTAACTTCTTAGCCAGGGAAAGGATGAAAGGGAATGAGACAAAAAATTAAAAATAGGGGTGGGGGAGGGGGTTTACATTGCTCCAGTGCTGGCTTGGTTGATCGGTTTAGCAGCAGGATCTCAGAACAGGCAACTGTTTGCTTCAGCCTTACTGTTGCAAAGTATCCAGCCTCTGATGCCTTCCACATGGGTTATCTTCCTTGGCTTCAATACTATTGGGAAGCAGGTGTTTGTCTTCCTTCCCTACAGCATCGTGGTGCATTTGTGTACCTCCCAGGGTTTCGCTGGCTTTTCGCTGACCTTTCCCAAACCTGTTTTGCTCCAAAGTTTTTGGGAAAGGTCACCGTGAAGCCTGGATGGCTTCGGTGTGGGGGAGAAAATCCAGATTTTCCCCACCCACATGGCAGTTATTTTCCCTGAGATTATCCCCACAGGCCCCGCTTCTTTCCACCAGCACAGGAGGTTTTAAGTGTTTCTAATTGGCATTTGAATATCAATTATTTTAAGGCTTTAACAAATATGTGTACCAGGTTTTCTGAATTCCCAGCTTTCATTTTAAAAAAGTCTCTATCTCCTTCCATGGTGGATATAAAGGGAAATATATATACAGAGCAAAACTGTGCAAAAGATGCTACAACTCTATTCAACACATGTATTACAAATATACAGATACCACTATGTAGTTATATAAACAATATAGCCAAATACAGATAATGAAATAATAACACAGCATACAAGTAAAGTCATACAGGTCCAGGTTCACAACAGCCAGGTACAAACATGAGAATCATACAAATATAGGTCCTGGTAGAATAAATGAAGTTATGTAGGTTTACAAAGGATCCGGATATTAATAACATAGTTTTGTTGATCTTCCTCAGTGATAACTATATAAGTGTCTTCATAACCTTAATTTTCTGCTGGTATTGCCTCCAGCAGACAGACATTTTGGAAGTGGTTACTCTTAAAGAATTTGGACTGGTTGCCTGTTTGTGGAAATCGTATACTTTGGAAACTTAGTTTGAGACAATTATACCTCAGATGCCTATGATCTTCTGTGTGATCTTCTTCTGTTCTTTAGGATATAAAGCGAAAGGCTTATTTCTGCAATGGAAGGGGTAGAGATTTTTTTTAAAAAATGGAAGCTGGGAATTCAGATAACCTGCTATACACGGGCCCCTAGAATTTTGCCATTCCCTTGGCATTCCCTCTTGGAGTTGCCCCTTGAATCCAGGCAGCTATATCATACACCAGCCTGGATTTGCTGAAACCAGAGCAAGTAAGAGCAGTAATTTGACCTCTTCATAAACCTTAGCTATTGAGTTGAACGGCCTCCCTGAATCAGCAACACGATTGGTCACCAGTGCCTCATCAGCACACTGCAAGACCTCCCAGTTCTGTGTATGGTGCGAGCAGGGTTGACTTTCTGCCTGCTCTGATGCAGAGTACTTGTTTGGAAGGGTATTAGTTTCAAGTTTTTCAAACCATGGTTGGAAGGGCTGATTAACTCATATTTGTGTATTTTCTTGCTTTTGTGAAGAGTCCTTTGGACTGGTGCCTCCTTTTTAAGTTCAAAAGCAGGATGCTGATTAGACAGAGGTGTTGAAATATGTTGCCATAGTTTACAACTGTCACCTATGATGTTTTATTCAGCCGCATCTATTCAGAAGCTCCCTCCGCAACACGGAATACCATATGCCGTTGTCCTTGCCTTGCAAGCGAACGGCTAAGCAAGGGGCTTCCAAGCCTGTGCTTGTTTGTGCATTTGGGCCACTGAGAAGCTGTGGTCCGGTGCTATCTTTTATTGATAAGGCTAGCGGAGGATGACTCTAATGAAATTATCAGAGCTTTGAATTAATGATGAACTTGAATAAGAAAGCTAAGCTCTCTGGAGCCAGGCATCTCATTACCCATTCACTCTTATTGCACTCTCTCTTTGTAGAGCAGAAGGCAGGTTCCGCTACAGCTTAGCTCATGTTTTGGATTGGATTCAAACTTGCTGAGCTCTCTCGAACATCCACTTGTGATTGCTCCATGGCTGGGAGACGTCCTTGGTGATTAATTTGCCTCTGCTCTTCATGTAAATGGCAGGTCTCTCCCCCCCCCCTTTGTTCTCCCTCACCTCTCTCATGGTTCTGCATCATCAGACTGGGTGCCACGCAAGAGTGGCTTCTTCTTTCTTGATGAATAGGAAAGCTTTGCAAGATTTTAAAATATTGACGTCGTGGAATTTTAGTAACTTTTCCTTAATACTTAGTTCTCATGGTTATTGCTTGGACGTTTTAGGTAAGCAAAACATTTTTCTTTAAATTTTGGCTCACAGATTATGGCACTGTTTATGTGGTAGGATTTTCCCTTTTGACCTTTATATGTTTGCAAGGATAAGCCCTACTGGAACTATTTGTGTAAACTTTTTTTATATAAAGTAAAAACACAGGATTCACTCTAGCAGTGCCTATAGTTTGTGCTGCATGTGCTGACACAGGTCGAGCTGTGTATTGCATTTTTATAGCCTCCTTGGGTGAGAGATTCATAATCTGGAGCATTTCTTAGATTATAGGCCACTGGCAGCTCTTTTATGTGGTGGTGATCTCTTGAACAGCATATGAAGGGGCAAAAGCATTCTGTGTAACGTGCGGCTTTCTGTCTTTTCCCCTCCTTTAGGCTGCTGCTATTTTTAACTCTGCGTTTGGAAGCTTTTTGGTAAGTAATACAAAGTATTGTTGTTTTTCTGAATTCTGCTTAATGCAGCATTGTTTAATATTTTCATTGCTGCTGATTATATATTAAAGGGGATCGGTGGCTCAGTTTTATCTGCCCCATAGTTCATTAAAACACCCAAGTTTTCTATTTCTTGTCTGTATCTCCTGCTCCCCAGGAAATTGGTGCATGAATAATCTCCGATCAATATCATGTAATGATGCTTAAGTATATGTTAATAGTCTCTTTAATAAGGTGACAGTCCATTATTATTTAGATGTTTTGGGGGGGAACTAGTGTCAATATATTGATTTTTTTTCTAATGAGGTCTATCACAGAATCATTATTTTCTATCATGGGGCCATGGTTTTTGAAAGGAAAATGTGGCCCAGATGATGAGAGCGCTGATGCTAATTCACTCAGTGACGTGTCATTTGACTGGCATATTTCACTGATGGACAAGAAGTGTGTTCCACATCACTGGGGACAGTACCAGAATAAATAAAAATAAGCAAACAGTTAAAGCTTCTCAAAGTATTGTTTTTATGTTTACATGATTGAGCTTCACTGCTGAGTACAATACAGCATCAAGTACACAGAACGAAGAGTAGTTATTTTCCATGATTTTATATATTGAGCAAATTAAATAGCCTGGCCACTTAGGACACACTTTGCATTGTTCTGCATCTTTCTAATTGCTCATTTCAAGTGTGGTCCTACTATTATGTTAATAAAAGTTTAAGCTAACAGTAAATACACGGACAAATAAGAAGGCATATGAAGATTGGTCTGGTTTATTATGAATGCTTGCCAGTTGAAAAAAGTGCTGCAATATATGCAATTAAGCTAGATATTTTGAAACATCCTTGCATATTTCCACGCGTTTGAATATAACTGTTTTCGTGAACATAGCTCAAACTCAAAACAGATGAAGGTTTGCATTTTTTGACTATTTTTCTGTCTAGGGCATGGGGGGCCTGTGTTAATCTGCTACTGATGAGTGAAATGCGGCGGGGTTTAGCTGCAGTGCGAGGAACCGCCATTGCTCCCCATTTCACTCCTCCAAGCATCCATAGCAAACTGTATCTGCTATAGGGGGAATAATTTTTCACTTGGTCCGTTGTCCTATCATAATGCACTTAGGTAAACTGTCTGTGCTTTACTGGAGATATTTTTCTGCCCAGCAGGTGCCTCAAGTGGTGGTGTGCCTTCTTCACTCTTATGGCCCACTGTAATGGCTAATGTTCTAAGAAAGGGTGTTGGATATGGGGACTGATTCATGGGGTTGCTTTGGTTTTGTCATTGGGTAATACTTCTGTTGCCACTAAGGACACTCCTTTAAAGTGCTTTTTAAATATGAGGCCAGAAGATCTAGAAGGCCGAACTAAGAATAACATTTTACACTTGCCCCACTGGAGAAGGGGGACCAGGTCTGAGGAATATGGATGGGAGTTTGCTTAGATGAGGACAAGTCTCTTCTTGCTATTAAAATATATTAGCATTTGACTGTATTTACTGATGAGGGTAAATGGACACGTCAGGCTTTAAAAACAGCTCTCAGTCTCTGCTTGGAAATAAATATTTGCAGATTTGCAGGCAAAAATATGTGCATATTTATAACCAGCTTAATAACATCATAGGCCTAATTAAAAACATGGTGTGTTAAAGAACTAATTGTTACAGAAAACTTTTTAATGTAGCTAGTCTTGTAATAAGTAATGAAAGATGAATTCAATTTACATAAATTTCAAACCAAGAGAATATTTTAGAATTATACCACAGAGAATTGTTCTAAGTTAAGAAGTTAATATAATTATATCCTTCCTTCATTTAAAAAGTTGGGGTTTAGAGTAATTGTTGAACATAAATGATTTGTGTTTTTCCCCATGACAGTGATTTAATAAAGTTTGATAGCACTGTGGTATTTCAAGGTGGTTGCTTACCAGGAATAGTTGCAGTGCTTAGGCTACAAACATATGTGCACGTTTATTCTAGGGCAATATGCTCTGAAAGCAAAGCCAGAGGTTGTTCATATTTCAGTTTCATTTATAACTGGAATCGTATGTCCCTTGCCCCCACCCTTACACAAAATGCCCTGTTAATAAAAATGTATGGAATTCTTATCTACTCAGTTTTAGCAGGCATAATGCTTTATATAGCCTGACAGGACTTGTGCAGCAAGTAAATGCATTAGGTGTAGTGTCCATTTTTCTTGCAAATTTGTGACATAGATTTAATTATGGGAATGACCAACTTACAAATCTAATTTCCATTGGCTGAGCCAAGTTTTTTTATATTTTAATAATGATGGATTTTTTAGCAATGATTTCATTACTATTTAAACAAATTCCATGGTGTGGAACTAACCAATTGACTGCCTTTTTATTTTATTATGCCGCACCATATGCTGTGCATTTTTTCCTGCTAATTGTTCTGCATTTTAAGATACTGTGCAGAAAACTAAGTGGGCACACCCCTTACATATCCTTTTTCTTTTCCATTTTATCTGTCATCTGCCCATTTTAAGATACTGTGCAGAAAACTAAGGGGGCACACCCCTTACATATCCTTTTTATTTTCCATTTTATCTGTCATCTGCCTTCTTCCTTTATTTTACATGGTTGAGTTAAGTATGTTCAGTATTAGTGTTAAATTATAAATCAGACCATCTAATAGTAAGCTAAGTGGC
>NW_015173675.1:248008-264671 GCF_001447785.1 Gekko japonicus
GGGAAAACTTTTTTCTTCAAAAAAAAGTGTTATTATTATTATTATTTCTTATTTATTACTATTATTACTATTTATTACTTTTACTACTTTTACTACAGCTCCCCTGCAGGGAGGGAGTATCCCATCCCCCATTCCTCTGCTTCCTTCCCTCTCCCCTTCTCTATCTTCCTTCATCCCTCTCTCTTTCTCCCCCACCTCTTCTCTGTCAATTTCCCCTGTTCCCACTTCTTCTCTGAAAATCTCTCCCCTCTTTCTCCCCCACTGCTTGTTTTCAGTGCCCCCTCAGCTGACCCCTTCCTCTGGCTAGGCCAGGGCTTGGGTCTCTTTCAGGTTTGGCCATGCTGTGGTTGTTTTCTTTGGCTCTACCTTGACCTCCTCTTGGGCCACTGGGGCTGCCTTTCTCAGGGCTGCCCTTGCTCTGAAAGCTGCATTGGCCGGTCCCCCAGGAGTGACTGCATCGGCTACAAAGATGTAGGAGGCTGCCTTGAAGCTGGCATTGTCCTGTGAGTTATCTGCGCATGAGCATACTATATTGTTTTGGGGGGATTTAAAAAAACCCAGTGTATTTTTTTCCCGGATTTTTCTGCATATTTGGGGGTTCTCCTGAGTTTGCATACCTGTTTTTTGTCAATGTGGACCCAACCCACCAGTTTAATTATCCGTAGGTGGGCCCATACTTCACTATTATATAGATGATGATGATGATGATGATGATGATGATGATGATGATGATGATGATGATGATGAATTGTCACAGTCAGATATTTGACTGGTAGATGGTGTTCTGCAATTCGAGATCTAGGCAAGTGCTTGGGAATTGCAGATGTATTTTGGCAGGATTCTTGCTGTTCCAAGCAGTGCTGTCTTCTGGAGCTGAGCTGGTGTTATTTGCTCAATGGCCAGAATGCCCAGGGGTTTCTTGAGACTTCTAGGCACTGCCCCAAGGGCTCCAGTGACAACTGGCACGATGGTAAAATTCTTTTCCCTAGGGGCTCTAACTGTATTTGTACATCTTCGTATTTTGTGATCTTCTCCTGTTCTTTCTTTTCTGTTCTGTCTCCTGAGATTGCAGTGTCAGAGATCCAAACTCTACTTTTCATTTTTTCTGCAACTGTGATATGAGGGGTATCATGCTCCAGGTGTTTATCTGTTTGTAATCAGAAGTCCCAAAGAACCTTTGTTCCATCACTCTCCATGGTCTTGTCTGGTTTGTACTCCCATGAATTTCTGGATGATGACAAGCCTTAATTGTTGCAAAGATTCCAGTGCAAGATAGCTGCAACTGTATCATGACATTCTTTACAGTCAGTTTGAGCGATTTACTGCAGGCACTGACTGTGTGGTTTACTGTTTCATTCTTTGTCTTGCAAAACTGACATTGACTGTTTTCACTGGTCTTCTGAATCTTGGCTTTCATAGTATTCAGCTGCCTGTTCTTGTGGAGCCAGAATGAGTCCTTCCATTTCTTTCTTCAATTGCTCATTTTGGAGCTACTTCCAGGTATTTTCACTTTCAACTATCCATATGGATTGTGGAGACTATTAAACTGTGCTACACGTTTGCAAAGAGGTCACTTCCGGGATTGCTAAGGGCACATTCCATCCGGGCAGTAGCCGCATCTACAGCCTTCCTGCGAGGTGCTATTCAACTGCCTGTTCTTGTGGAGCTAGAATGAGTCCTTCCATTTCTTTCTTCAATTGCTCATTTTGAAGCTACTTCCAGGTATTTTCACTTTCAACTTTGTTCCCTATGTCTTTCAAATGTTGCCCATGCAAGTGCTTTTCTATCCCATTGTCTAGGTGAGTTTTGATTGCCATCTTTTTGTAATGTTCTTTGGTTTTTGTAACCTTAAATAAGTCTACCTTGTAAACTTCAACTAGAAACTTCTCTTGGCTTTTCTTGGTGTAATCATTCAGTGCTTGTTTTTCTTCTTAAACTGCTTGCTTAAGTTTCAATAGACCTCTTCTATGTAATTTTTTTGATATATGAAAACAATCAACAACACCTCTAGGTGTGATAAATGATGCATTGTCATTATCTTGCAAGTTTTGCGATCTATTGCTTCTAAGTCTGCTTGTTTCTAGTCAATAATGCCAGCTGTGTATCTTAGAACTGGGACTGCCCGCCTTTACCATATCGCCTCCTTTTTATTTTGTTTGCAGTATCTTTTTAACTCTTTGGTAATAGTCCTTGGTTGTATTTTTCTTAACAAGGGTATGTTTGATATTGTCAGCTTCCAAAGTTACAATATATTTGTAGTTTTCTTGAAAGCCCAGTGTTTTGATGATGACCTTGCTGTTTGGCATCTTGACTTCTTAACAATCTTTCCTTTATTCTCTGCTAATGCTGCACATTTTTCAAGGCCAAATTCCCTTGTTATACCATTGCTGAATATTCAAATTGTATTTAGTAAAGAATCAATCTCTGATTTCCCATACATTTTCAAGTCATCCTTATATAATAAGTGTGAAATCTTTGAACTTATCTTCGAAAGCTGGTATCGTAGGCCTGTGCTGTTGAGAATGATTTTGAGTGATATCAGGGCAATGACAAAGAGCAGTGGTGATAGTGAGTCTCCTTGGAAAATTCCTTATTTGACACTAACTGTTCCAGTATCTTCTCCATTCACTATCAACCTGGTGTTCCATTTTCTCATGGCATTTTTGATTATTACAGTTTTGCTGATGGCTATCATTTCTACTGTTTTCAGGATTCATTTATGAGGTAGTGAATCAAATGCCTTATTGTAGTCAATCCAAGCAACATTCAGGTTGGTTTTCTGCCTTTTACAATTCTGTATGACCATTTTATCAATTAGTAACTGATCTTTAGTGCCTCGGGATTTTTGGAAAATTTCTTTTTGTTCATTTGGTAAAATTGAATTGAGCTGTAGATGTTCTTGAATGGAATTGGCTACAATTCCTATCAGTAGTTTAAAAGTTGTTGTGATGCAGGTAAGGTGAAAGTTGCTTGGCACTGCTCTTTTCTCTTTGTTCTGCAGAATGAGAAATGCCCAGTCAGTTGTTATCCAATCTTCTACTGCTTTGGAACAAAGCACATCATTAAGCTGTTGCACCAATCATAGGTGAAGACTTGGTAATTTTTTAAGCCAATAGCCATGAACTTAATCTCTCTGGCGAGTTTTTCACTTTCTTCAATTGTTTTTGCAGGCTTTCCAGGGTTATTGTAAGATCTTCGTGGTCTCTGTGCATCACACCTCTGGGTTATAGTGCTCCTGCGCCGACCCCGATCGGTATTTTGGAAAGCAAAAGGGATTTTTCATGCCCAGTCATGTGCTGGGCTCCATTGTGCATGACTAGGGGGAGGCCATGAGGATCCCGCCAGTTCTCTTCTGACTGGTAGGACCTCTACGCCTCGGTCGGTAAAGTTTTTTGGCTTTAGGCCTTCTTTCTCTTCTTACCTCGATTAGTTAGTTAAGGAAAGTTATTTAGTTAGTTAGTTATTCAGTTTGGACTATCTCCACCACCGTGGAGACACTCTCTTCCCCTCCCTCCGGCCTATGGCTGCGAGGTGGGGTTTCTTTAATTTACAGTGCTGGACTTGTGGCAGAAAAATTGCCCCCTCTGACGTACACTCTCTTTGTCTCCTGTGCCTCGGGGAATCACACCATGTTGACTCTTACTCCCACTGTTCCAAGTTCTCCAAACAGTCCAGGAAGAATTGGGCAGAGAGACTCCATGTGGCGCTAATGGAAGCTAATGGAAGTCTCCGGTGGCGTCTTCGTCACAAGACATGTCCGGGCACGCTTCGATGTCGACGCCCGCATCAGAATCGGTGGCCGCTCTGTCTTCGGACATCAGCCCCGATCGTGCCGAAAAATCGGTGCCCAAGCGCCCGATTCAGGCGCAACAGTCCGAAGCCCATAACCCTTCCATGATCCAGAAGGAGGGCAAGGACATTCGACTCAGCAAGCATAAGAAGCACAAGAAAGGCTCTCTCAATAAAGCATCGAGTCCTCACCGAACTGAGACTGCCACTCAGTCTAGAGCCACTTCGCTTGCCTCATTGAGTCGAGGGCAATCACAAGGCGCACTTCGGTCACCTTTGTTTTGCCCCAACCAATCCATTGACTTCGATCAGGAGCTGGATTTGACTCAGATACCGCGATCTCCTGGTATCGAGAGCCTTCATTGGGAACGAGGGACCCATCCCGTCATCCCCTCATCACCCTTTGGGCCCGACAATCGAGACCGAGCTCTGACGCCGCTCCAGGCCCCATCATGGGATCAGCGCCAATGGCAATATTTGTACGGGGCTTATCCCTTCCCGGGATCGATGCCATGGCTTCCTCCATGCCCCCCTGTCAAGTGGGGGATCGCCAATCCGCATCTTCATGGATTTCCCTGTACCGAGACCCTTCCTCAGCATCGGAATTCGTTAAACCACTGCAATCTTGACTGATCGCTAAAGATTCCAGCCTCCAGTTGTCGGGACCTGTAACTGATGATCTTCGAGTGGTCATCTGTGCATTCACACCACCCGCCCACCTTCTCCTCTGCTTTTGGTCCTGAGGGCAGCGGTCAGAAGGAACTAGCGTGATCCTCATGCCCTCCCCCTAGTCATGCGCAGTGGAGTCTGGCACGTGACTGGGGAGCGGGCGCGAAAAATCCCTTTTGCTTTCCAAAATACTGATCGGGGTTGGACTTTGTCAAACGTATGGCTGATAAATTGACTTTGTCCACCACCCAGTCGCCACCGATTGTCATGGACTCTGTGTTCGGCATTGTCCAGATAGACACCTCAGCATCGGTTGCCCTCCCCATGACCTCGGTCCTCCTAAAAACAGCCAAGGATCCCTGGTCTCATCCTTCTTCCATCCCGGTTTCCAATAAAAGGCTGGATCACATATACAAGATCCAGGAGTCAGGAGCTGAATTCCTCTTCTCCCATCTGAAGCCAAATTTGTTAGTCGTTACCTCTTCTGCTAAAGGCACTCAAAGATCATCAGTTGCAGGTAAGCGACCTGTTTATCCTCCATTTGCTTTCTTCCAGTTCGTTTTCCACTTCTGTGATCCAGGTGGCTTTTTATTGTATTCTTTTGAGTGTTCCCAGAGTTCTTTCTAGAAGGTTGTTGTCTTTTCTTTGTCTGGTTTTACTTCTACTTTTTCATCTCCCTCTAGTGATTTGTAGAACTGTCTTTGGTTAGTCTGTAGTTGAAAGTTTTGTCTGTATTGTATTGGAACTATTGCACCTCTTGATCTCCTTGGATATTGTAACCTCCAAACACTTGCTGGACTCCGCAGCTATGACCCTCATGTCATCGGTCGCTTTATGTTGGCATGCATAGCTACGCTCTTCGGCCTTACAGCCAGATACCAAAACCATTGTTGAAGATCTTCCCTTTGAAGGTGACGGTCTCTTCAGCTCCACCACAGACACTGTGCTTCAAGAGCTGGACAGGAGCATCAAGACATCCTGTAGTCTGATCTTCCGGCCACGGCGGCGTGAACGGCGAACGGCACTCGGGACGCTCCTGGAGCCGGATCGCCCACACGCAGTTTGGGGGGGTCCCGCATAAGCGGAGATCCTGAGGAGCCTTAGTGGTAAGAAGTCACTTCCGGGGTTGCTAAGGGCACATTCCACCCGGGCAGTGGCCGCATCTACAGCCTTCCTGCGAGGTGCGGCGCTAGACGATATCTGCAATGCAGTGACCTGGGCCATTCCTCACACGTTTGTGAAGCACTACACCATTGATGTGTGCATTCACCAGCATTCACCAGCATTCAGCAGTAGGTCAGGCAGTGTTGCAGGCTGTGCAGAATTAGGACCTTGGCTCCCTCCTCCAGGTAGGCGTGTACTGCTTGCTAGTGTCCCAGAGGTGTGATGCACAGAGACCATGAAGAAGATAAACAGGTTGCTTACCTGTAACTGATGATCTTCGAGTGGTCATCTGTGCATTCACACCACCTGCCCACCTTCTCCTCTGCTTTTGGTCCTGAGGGCAGCGGTCAGAAGGAACTAGCGTGATCCTCATGCCCTCCCCCTAGTCATGCGCAGTGGAGTCTGGCACGTGACTGGGGAGCGGGCGCGAAAAATCCCTTTTGCTTTCCAAAATACTGATCGGGGTTGGCACAGGCACATTATAACCCAGAGGTGTGAATCCACAGATGACCACTCAAAGATCATCAGTTGCAGGTAAGCGACCTGTTTATCCTCCATTTGCTTTCTTCCAGTTCGTTTTCCACTTCTGTGATCCAGGTGGCTTTTTATTGTATTCTTTTGAGTGTTCCCAGAGTTCTTTCTAGAAGGTTGTTGTCTTTTCTTTGTCTGGTTTTACTTCTACTTTTTCATCTCCCTCTAGTGATTTGTAGAACTGTCTTTGGTTAGTCTGTAGTTGAAAGTTTTGTCTGTATTGTATTGGAACTATTGCACCTCTTGATCTCCTTGGATATTGTAACAATTCTTTGTTTGATTTCTTCTGCAACTTGGGCTGTTGTTTTTATGTCTAACTGATATTTCTTCCTGAGGTTTGCTTTTCATCTTTCATTCTTGAGTTACCTTTCTTTTAACTCTTTTAAGGAACTTAAGTCTGAACAGCATTTGTTGGAAAAAAACAACAACCCCAATCTCTTTTGCTGGTTTGTTGTTGTTATCAGCAACAAAAACAATAATATTGGGGGAAGAGATTTTCTGTGTCACTGGATTATCTGATGAATTAGTTTAGAAGCATCGAGGTAGAAGGGGCCTTATGTAGTCCAGCCCCCTGCTCAGTGTAGGAAATCCAAAATGTGTATGTTTTGTTCTAGAACTCCATAGAGGATAAACTGGTTTTGGAGTACCTTAAATCTGTTATAAATAGATGTGTTAGATCTAGGAGTTCCAAAACAGTTGAGCTGCCACTGCCAAGAAACTACTTCAAGCCTTAAGAGATCTTGCCTCATGAGCAGCTGAACCATTGGGCAGAACTTTTCCGGATCATTTTAATTGATATGGGGACAGCAGGGAAGATTTACATGGGTTCCTAAAGTGTGCCCAAACTACATAAGACTTCATAGGTGGTCACCAGCACTTTCAGCTGTGATTAATAGCTAGGATGTGTGCAGCCAGTGGTCCTTCTTTGTCCATCTATTCAGTTCTATCTCATAGGCACAGTTCTATCTCATAGGGGCAATTTAATAGTAAGAGATGAGTAAATGCATATAGGTTTTTGAGAACTGTGCTCTCTTCCGAGATGCCTCAGAATGCTTTATCATTCTTACTGTGTTCATCATCCTTTACAATCCTGTGAGAAAAGCTGTAGGGATTCTCATTTGTACGATGAGGATTTGAGTTTTAAAGATAGTAACTTCTCCAGGTCTATATGTTTCCAATCTGATCAGGTTTATATGTTTCTAATCAAGCCTGAACTCTCCCTAGAAGCTAAAATTACTAAACTGAGGATATTGTAGTTTGATCACATTATGAGAAGACAAGACTCAGGAAAAGACAAAAATGCTAGGCAAAGTTGAAGGCAGCAGAAAAAAGGAAGACCCAACATGAGATGGATTGACTGAATAAAGGAAGCCCATGGCCTTCAGTTTGCAAGACTTGAGCAAGGCTGTTAATGATAGGAGATTTTGGAGGTCATTAATTCATAGGGTCTCTGTAAGTCAGAAGTGACTTGATGGCAGATAATACACACACAACCTGACCACTGGATGATGCTAGTTAAGGCACTGGTAGGAAACATGGATATGGGAATATGAAGAAGGAAAATGGCGAAAATGAAGGTGCAGTCATTGGCAGAATCATTTGCTCATCCTGTGTTGCAATTCTCAAATTGTTTATGAGAATTCCCAAAGATGCCATTGAGGATAATCCAGGACACATGGCTGAAGGATTGTAGCCTCTGTTTTTTGGCTTCCTGCTTTATTTCGGTGACCAGCTTCTGCTGACTTTTGATGCCCATGGACAAACTTGTTCAAATAAAGATTGCTTGTGACATCACCCAGCCATCAAACATATCTCTCTTTAGGTTGATATGGCACATATTACTATAGCAACAAGTAATTCTGTGGTATGCGCTAATGAGGCCTTCGTGCACTTACAGAGTATTTGAAGTCGTCCTCCTTTTGGCCTCCTGCCTACCAATACACCTGGGGCATGTGCTTAATGGCCCATTAAGGTACACCCTGTTGTGCATTATTGTTTAATTGCACTGTAGTTTGCTTATATATTTTTTGTATTTTTTGGCTTTTTTTTTACTACTGCTAGTGTGCTGCCATTTTTTGAAGGCAAAACATTACATATGATTAGGAGATCAGCAATAAAATTGTACTTTTAAGCAAATTTTAATAAAATGGGATTTCAGATTATATGGAAATTTTAAGGATATGATCAATAGCCATCTGAATTGTTTCATATCCTTGTACAGCTAAATAATTGTCTGCTATTGTGCATTTTAAAAAAATTGCTGTAGGGATGAAAGAAGATTTATAGATAACACTGCATTTCACAGCTGATTGAAGCCAGTGTTAGAAATGCAGATTATATGTATTGACCAAAGACTGTACAAATTTGAAATGAAAATGCCAGTGGTCCGCTTGCAGTGCTCTGCACATGTGATGTTTCAAATAGCTGAATTATTAATCTTATTGTGCAGAATCATTCACCTGTTAGGGGGGGAAATGCCATTTGCTTGCTTGTTCTCCTCCTTCCCTTCCTTTTTTCCCCTCTTGACAACAGGAAAGCCCTGTTTGCTTTATTTTTTTAAACTTTTGCTCCAGGTAATGCTCTGCAATTCATAGAAAATTTATGTGGGTCTGAATCCACAGAATATGTGGGGTCAGAGGGCAGTAGATTTCTACTTTGCAAGAAATATTTACATATGCACTCAGTTGTTGCAAGGATGTCATGGGGACTGGATTCATTGTTGAAGGTGACCAGTTTATTATCAGATTACAGCAGTAGTCTTCAGCCATGGATCATGGTCTTCAGGTAGGTCATGGAGGCCCAAGTACTGTATCATTCATTCATATAGAATTTCATACTTTTTTGGACTATTTTTTGGACGAACCTGCTGATAGTGCACATGCACAGAGAGTAATGGTGTAGCACCCAATGTATCTCTTTTTACACATGCTGAGAACAGCAGCAGGACCATGAGGCAATGTCACTCAACAGGAGCAGAGGATTCTTCCATGGCTCTGAACCTTGATTTATTTCTCAGTATGATATATAGGGTTTCCAGTCCCCTGGCAGAGGCCCTTGCCTCTTGTTTCCCACTGCTGCTCTGTGCAGCAGCCGGTGAAAAATAATGTAAAAGGCCATCAGATGAGTGGTATGATGTCACTTCCATGGAAAACCCATAAGTGACGTCAGTCCTCTGTAGGGATCACTGGCTATTTCTTAAGAGAACTGATGTCACTTTCTGGGAAAGCCAGTCTTCTGTTTAGAGGTCTGCAAGGCAGCAGGCTGTTTAATGGTCCCAGAGTTGTGAGAATCCAAAGCTGCCTTATACTGAGTCAGATTGTTGGTCCATTGAGTTGTGTATTTCTACTCTGAATGGGAGTGGGTCTCTGATCTTTCCCAATGTTTGTTTCGTGGAATCTTTTAGCTGGAGATACCAGGGTCTCAACCTGGAACCTTCTGTTTACAACTAGCCCTTTCCTCATTGTTTGTTAGCGCTTGTTACTAGCTTTGCTAGTTAATCAGGGTTAAAACTTTAATTTGCTGTTAAATTTTGTCCTTATGGGACAGTGACCCAGAATGATGATGGCAAAACTGACTGGTATTTTTTTTTCTTTCATACTAGTAAATTGACAATTTAATGTTTTGTGCCACAAATTATCAGGCAGATGAAGAAAGCCTCATACCCTGTAGGAACATTCTGGTGGGTAGCCGTGTTGGTCTGAAGCAGCAGAATTAAGTTGGAGTTCAGTGGCATCTTTAAGACCAACAAAGTTTTATTCAAAGTGTAAGCTTTGCACATGAAAGCTTACACTTTGATTAAAACTTTGTTGGACTTAAAGGTGCCACTGGACTCAAACTTTGTTCTCCTGTAGGAACATATTTAGGAAAAGTATTGAGATAACATACTGGGACTTATCTCCTTGGGTTATACAAGCTCTTTCCCCATGCCCAGTTGTTACCTCAGTGGTAGCTCTAGTATTACCATCCTATGATGTGGATGGAGATATTGTAATAAATCCAAGCACCCCTACTGAATTTCAAGGCTGTGTGCATTTTATTTTTTTATTGACATCCAGAGCATTATTCTTTCTAATGCACCATGCTAACCCACAACATAGTCTTGTAAGGCTGTGAACATGAACGGCATTGAACAGTATATGATGTGTAGGTTTACAAGTTACAAACATCTACCACAAGTGGGGTTTCAAACCTATATTAATAATTGTAGGTTGAAATCTAGTACATCTGAGCAAAGTACTATATGCAGTCTGAAACTCTAAGGGAAGGCCCTTGTGGCTTAGTTTACTGTGTCAAAAGAAAACTATGTTTATATGATATGGCAGAACAGCTCTCACAGAGTTCAAAGAAAGAAACAACCAAGTTATCAGACTTTATGCTGTGCTCAGAGGGAAACAAAAGGCCTCTGTGCATGTTGAGTCCTTTTGTGATCTGGGTTGAGCAAGAACAAAGAACAGCAATAAATAATTTAAGGCTGCTAATCTGTCATTTTCTTTGCAATTTACATGTAAATGGATGAAGCCAGATACAAGTTATAGAAGTCCTAGCTATGGAAAAGTTAAAGGGAGGTCACCTGTGTAATCTGGTTGAAAAAGGCTACAGCAGAGGCTATGGAGTGGGTTTAGAACCATGTCTGGAATGAGTGGCATTATCAGATGACAATGAGTGCTGATGCTCCTAATCCCTGACAAAAGGAGCACCCCATACCCGTGTTATCTGGTGTGTGGTTTACCAGGACTTGGAATATTCTAGAATTTGCATCACGTGCTCTAAAACAGTATTTTAGTCTCATTTATAGATACACTGAATAACTGGTTGAAATAATACACACCAGTGGCTCTGCTTTCCTCCCCCCTTTTGCTATAATTTGTGTATCATCCTTCCTTCTCCTTTTGCAGGATTATGGAGGCCTTGTCTTTATGTCACTTAGAACAGTGTGTGTGCCATCATCTTGTATTTGTTGTACCTTACTTGTGGTAACCTCTCAATCTGTTCCCACTGTGTAGGTGAAAGAAGATATTATTGGAAGCAGTGTTAAAGCAACCACGGAGATGAGTTACCAGTTCACTCCAGTTGCAACCTTAGGCCTACACTAGGGATGCCAGTTCCCAGGTGGGGGAGCGGGATCCCCTGATTTCATGGGCTCCTGCTTGCTGCCGGCCAGCTGACCGTGGGGAAGCCCCGCCCCAATCCCCACCCTCAATAGCAACCACCAGTGGCCCCCCCTCTTTTTCCTCTCCTGCAAGATTTAAAGGGCCCTCCAGCTGATTGGCAGGAACATGTGGTCCGCTGATCAGCTGAAGGGCCCTTTAAATCTTGCAGGAGGGAAGGAAGAGGGCTGGCTGCCAGCTGCTCACCTGAGCTCCAAGTGGTGAATTTGCCGCTTGGAGTGCAGGGATGTGTGGACCCCGCTTCTTGCCAAAAGCATTCAGACCCTTTAAATGTTTTTGGCAAGAAGTGGGGTGGGACACCTGAGCTCTTCTCTTGGAGTGCAGGTGTGTGGGGCATCAGTCCCCAATATGATGACATCACTTCTGTATGATGTCATCATGTTGGGGTTGTTCTTACCCCCTCCAGGAACCCCCCCCCCAGTCCCTCACAGGGGACTAGGAAGGACCTTGCAACCCTACCCTACACTCTGCCTGTATTCTACCATACTGAACAGCATCGCAGTGGTTGCTAGAACAGTTTCTTTCATTTGTGTAACTTCTTTGCAGGAGTAATCAGATGTTAAATATAAATTCTGTTTTACCCATTCTTTTCATTTAAAGGATTACTTATCTTTCTTTTGAAGTGTAGAGGCTTTGCCCCCTGTGCTTTCAGAGTGCAAACCAATGAGCATTTATTGGTGCTTGTGAAGTGTACGATGAATGGAAAGTGAAAATTATGCCATAAGAGTACTCATTTGTGTGAAATCGGATAGACTTGGAATGGAAGATTTATGTCTTCTGAACTGGACACTCTCCTTGCTGTCTATCACCAAAAGGAGCCTGGAGCTTACTTCTGGGTCAGGCCGCCCATATAAGGACCTGCCAATATAAAGACATATAAGGCCTATAAAAGCCTTCAGAGCTCACTTTGGGAGCTCAGTCGAGTTGGGTGGCCCAACTCAACTGAGCTTTGAAGGCCTATAAAGGCCTTTGGAGCTCATTCTTAGGCCGGCTAGACCTGGAGGTGGGCTTCAAAGGTATTTAAATACCTTTGGGGCTCACTTCTGGTTGGGTAGCCAAATCTGGAAGTAAGCTCCAAAGGCATTTAAATGCCTTCGAAACTCAGTCGGGTCTCAGATGGTAGGCTCTGACAGCATTTAAGTGCCTTTGGAGCTCACTTCTGGGTGGGGCTGCTGCGCCACAAAGTTCCCAAACCACGAGCTGGTTCATGGAATGGAGAAGTTCATTGAAGTTTGTGGTTCGGGGTTCATCAAAACCCCAAACCACGAACCACCATTTCCCCCAGTTTGTGCCCATCCCTAGTTGTCAAATCTCTGGGGGGAAAAATCTTTAATGAGATGATTCTGTTTGCTTTTATATGGGTGAGACGTAGCACAGGCAAGCATATTAGAGTAACACCTCTTTTGCTGCTCAGTAAAAGCCTATTGCCCAGTGGCTGGTAGATGAAAGAATGTTGAAGAGGCTAGAGACACAAGCTCCCAGCAAGTCTCCAGCTGACTCCTACCAAAGGCAGATCACCCCCCTTTCCCTTCTGGCCCTCCTGAAATGCTTAGGACATTTCCAGAGTGGTGAGCACCCTTTTTAGCCACTCTGTTTACTGAAATAGACAAAATATCACAAATGGACCCAGTAATTTTGTAAAGTCAACAATACACGAAAGAATTTTTGTACCTTGCATGGAAACATGAAGTAAAGAATAATACTACAAACTGTATGTATACCATAAAATTTATTGTTACATTGTAAAATTGTCCTAAACAATTCCGGTTTTTGTAAAAAACTTTATTCCCTTCCTTTTGTTAGGATGGTTGAAAAAGATGGCAAACAAACTTAAAGTATGGATGACAGAGCAGCAAATTTTGGCCCTGAACAAGTTGGATTCTGCCAGGGGAAATCAACTATAGATCACTGTGTAGTGTTAAGACACCTAGTTAACAAATATAAGAAAGAAAAGGGCTTTAAACTGTTTGCAGTCTTCTTAGATCTTAAAGGTGCCTTTGGTTCCGTTCCAAGAGAATTTTTGGAAGAAGCTTCTGAATTTTGGGAATGATAAGAGACTGCTATCCTTAATTAAAAAGTTACACCACAATACTACCTGTCAGGTCAGATGTTCACGTGAAGGAGATCTAACCCCCAAAATCCCAATAAATATCGGCGTGAAACAAGGCTGTATTCTAGCCCCACTACTTTTAAATCTTTTTTAAAATGATTTGGTCTCTTTCTTGGAGGACATAGATGGCCATAGTCCCAAACTTGGGTCGATCCATGTTCCACTGCTTTTATATGCAGACGATGCAGTGTTACTTTCCCTTTCACAAACTGGAATGAAACGGCTGTTATCACGCTTCTATGAATACTGTGAACTAAATAAATTGACCTTGAACTTTGAGAAATCAAAAATCATGGTATTTGGAAAAGCGTGGAAACCCTCAATATGGAATATAAGAGGCAACCGGATCGAACAGGTTAAAAGTTTTAGATACCTAGGAATACATTTCCATTATAGAGCCAGTTGGATTCCTCATAGCAGAGAAGTGATAAAATCTGTGAACTGCAGCGTACTTGCACTGTACTTATTATCTTGCTATACGTTCCACACTTATTGATCCCTTGTTGAGAGAGCAAGCAGGGAAAATGATGAATGCAATATTATTTCTTTATTATCTACTCGGAACCAAATTGTTATTGAAAGTGTGGCCAAATTTGTGTACCTTGCAGCTAGGAAGTGAGCAATGTATCAGCAGACAAGGCCTTGACTGTTCAGACTGTTTCCTCCCCATTATAATTTGGTTGTTATGCCAATAAAGGTTGTTTGTCTGTTTGGTTTGGTCCTTCTGGCCCTGAGATCCTTGACTTCCAGGCCTCCTGAGGGGTCCCCCTTTTTCGCCCAGCCTAATCTGCATAAGGAGGGTATGTGGAGCTGCGGTGGCTCAAGTGGTTAAGACGCTGAACTGCAGGCTGTGGAAGGTCAGTAGTTCAGCGGTTCAAGACCCGGGTGCCGCAAGACAGGGTGAGCTCCTGTCTCTAGTTCCAGCTCCTGCCAACCTAGCAGTTTTATTGAAAATGCCAAATTTGTGTACCTTGCAGCTAGGAAGTGAGCAATGCATCAGCAGACAAGGCCTTGACTGTTCAGACTGTTTCCTCCCCATTATAATTTGGTTGTTATGCTAATAAAGGTTGTTTGTCTGTTTGGTTTGGTCTGCTCCTTCTGGCCCTGCGATCCTTGACTTCCAGGCCACCTGAGGGGTCCCCCTTTTTGGCCCAGCCTAATCTGCTGGCCTCTCTCTAAAGCAAGGGAACCTTTACCTTTTACTAATCTGCTGGCCTCTCTCTAACTGCCCTGCAGGCCAGTTTCCCAGAACTCCTGCTGCTTCTGTCAAAAGGAGATCACCTCCCTTTTTCCTTCTGACCCTGCAATCCTCAATTTCTGGGCCTCCTGGGATCCCCATTTTTTGGCCCGGCCTCATCTGCTGGCCTCCCTCTGACTGCCTCATGGGTTGGTTTCCTGAAGTTCCCACCACTTCTGTGAAAAGGAGATCGCTTTCCCCTTCCTCCCCCAAGCCTTGGATCTTTGTCTCCTCCCTCTTCTGTGCTGCTGGTCTTGGTGCGCACCCCTCCTCTGCCTCTCCTTCATCTCCTTTTACCCGTGACCTGTGCTCTTTCACTCTTACCTCCGCACCCTCAGGTCCCACAAGGGTCACTTTTGTTTGGTGTTTGGAGGGCCACTGTTGGTGTTTTCAGGGCTGCAGAAATCCACCCCCCCATTGCTTTGACAATCCATCAGCGCCAGCGTGTCTGGCTCACGAACTGGCATCACGAATCTCAGAAACCTTCATGAAAAACATTGCAGTTCATGGGAGACATGATTGCACAAACTGAGGCTCACGAGCCATGAACCAGGCGATGTTCGTGATGAAATTAGGTTCATTATGAGGTTTGTGCTCATCTTTAGTCCAAAACACATATTTTCCTATTTAGTGTTCAACATTCCCCGCCCCCCATCCTTTCTGATCACAGGAGTTTTCTCTCTGTTGCATGACTTACCTTTGGTTCTCTACATAAGGAGGGTATGTGGAGGCGAACTTTATGAACAAGTAAAGCTAGTCATTTAGATGAGTATTCTATCTTAAAATAAACAAAAATGTTGGTAGTCTTCTTTGGTACTAAGTACCAGCACCATTTGGATGTCTCTCACAAGTACTGTGGGGGAGATTGATGGAAATCAGTTCAACTTTGTTTATGAGTACTAGCAATCCTCCTCTTCCTTTGCCTCCCCCCCCCCAACAAAACAAGCACTGGTTGGATCCTGTGATTCCCTTCCACCAGGCATTCCTCCAACACAGGAAGACTTCCTTCTACAAAGAGAGTTCCTTCTCCACTGGAGGAGCCTTTCTCTGCCAGGAAAAAAGTGTCATTCTTCATTGGAGAAAGTCTGTCTCCCAAGAAGGAAGACTTAACAGAAGAGAGTAATAGGGTCCTACCCAGTATATGCTTAAAAAATACCAGCAACAAAATACATGCTTTTCTCCTGTGAGATGCAACAATGCAATGTGTTTAATATTTAACATTGAAACTGATGATTCAGATATCCTTGCAAAGTAGAGATGGCTTTGTTAATGAATGCTTGAATTAGTTTTTCTGCTTGCCTTTGTGAGAGAAAATACTAAGTATTGGTGGTCTGCTAATTGTGTCTGTGGTTGAATGAAAAGGGATGGTTTTGTTTAGCTAAATATCATCACTACATACAGAGGGCTGTAAATGAAGCAAAGATTGTGAAGGGATTTGGAATATCTCTTTCTCTGTTCACTATTTAAATATGAATGGACTAGAAATAATGCCCGTTGCGGAAATAAATACAACGGGATCTAGAAAGAGGCTCTGGGAGAGTGCTCTGGCTTCGGGCAAACAGTGTCAGTTTCCTGTGGCGACCTCAGCAGGGTTTAATGACAGAGTCCACTGTTTTCTCCAGAGGGACTGATCTCTGCTACCTGAAGAGCATTTGTATGTTTGAGTTATCTGTAGCCCTCACCTGGAGAGTGGTAACCATTGTTACCCATTCTCCTCTCCCCTATGAGGTATGTTATGCAACTGAAAATCCCAACTGCCTTGCGGGGGAGCCTTGTACAGAGTCAAACCATTGGGCCACCTAGCCCAATGTGTCTGTTTTGACTGACAGTGGCTTTCAGAGGTCTCAGTCACAGAAAGGTCTTTCACAATGCCTGTAACTTGATCTACCTTAAGGAGATGGCAGGGATTGAACCTTGGACTTTCTGCAAGGAAACTGTATGCTCTACCGCTGAACTACGGCCTTGCCCCTTCCAGGTTGTTCAACATTAGCCCAC
>NW_015173675.1:269623-303886 GCF_001447785.1 Gekko japonicus
ATCCTTTCTTTGTTGTGTTATTTTCATTATTTTACACTCTGTTATGGTGTTTACATTATATCATGTTGTGCAGCCAGGACTTGGGCTATCCAATTGGATCACTCTCTTTTCCCATAGCATTTTATGATGTCTATATAATCACTGAAATTGCTCGTTTGAATCCTTTCTTTGTTGTGTTATTTTCATTATTTTACACTCTGTTATGGTGTTTACATTATATCATGTTGTGCAGCCAGGACTTGGGCTATCCAATTGGATCACTCTCTTTTCCCATAGCATTTTATGATGTCTATATAATCACTGAAATTGCTCGTTTGTGAAAAAGCATGAGACCCAGAAACTGAGAGTGTATACCCAGAGAGACAGTGGTCCTTTTTTAGCATGATTTAAATAGCAATATGTGCTTAAACCCTGGGATTTATTTTTTTAATGCTCAAGAGGTTTTATTGTGTAAACTACAAAAACATCTTCTTAAAAACCGTAAGTTGAGGGAAGATAATGTTTTCCATGCATCATGATGAATGTAGCAATTGTGTGCATATGCTAGAATAGATCATATTGAACATCCCCTGAGCTCCGTTTGCAGACAAGTTGTAGCTCCACCATGACAAAATTCCCACAAGATGCTGAATTATTAATGCTTTGGAATCTGCGGGATTCAGCAGATACGCTCAGAATTATTGATGGCAAACTTTATCCCTTTTATTTCTGAGATGCATAATGAAATCGGGAGCCCATCAAGAAACTGCAGATAGCGTTTAGCCTAATTTTTTTTTGTAGGGGCCAATTGGTTTTTGTCCTACCATACATAAATACAATATTTCTCTTTCATGGTGGAGGGGAGGAGACTGATTTGGCACTAATTTATGAAGCCTTCCAGCGTTCTCTGTGCGCCACATCCTGTGAGGGCATGATGCTCTAATTACACTTGCTCTGTATAATGAGAGCTTAATGACAATTACTGATTATAGTTAGGGTTGTTCAGGGACTCCCCCCCCCCTTCCCCCATCTTGAGGTTATATATTGACTTTAGCAGAATAAGACTTTATCTGCTGTGTACAGTACAACTACATTCAACTGAGTGGACTTCTGTGCAAACCCCATACACTGAGCGGCACAACCAGAATGCAGGGGAAAAGCCTTGATGAATAGAGCTTAATGTCCATATTAGCCCCCACAAACCTGGCTGGTGATCAAGCACGGCAACTCATCTTGGTTTGTATTGTGGATTTTGTCATCTTGCACATAAGTTGTCCATGAATAGAGCTTAATGTCCATATTAGCCTCCACAAACCTGGCTGGTGATCAAGCACAGCAACTCATCTTGGTTTGTATTGTGTATTTTGTCATCTTGCACATAAGTTGTTCTAATGAGCAAGTTGAGATGCTTCCAGGGTTACCTTGAAAATAGGGAGTAGGGGGAATCTAGATCTTGGGAGGGAAATCTGTGTGATGTCCTGGTAAACCTAATGTTGGGGCAGGGAATGTGCACTTCTAGGGAAGGATACTGTCCCCTGTCCAGCAGTTCTACCCCACCAGTTCTCCTCCCTGGCTGATTTCAGCCTAATTTGGTTTCCATCCTATGAAACTGTAAGCCCAGATATGGAGAAAATGTTCAGGGAAGGGGGTGCTTTCAAGTAAGAATAGGGGAGGACATATTGGAGGGGTCCTTCCCTCTTACAAATTTTCCCTAGTATTTCTGTTTATTTTGACAACTTCAGAATTGAGAACTAGGCGTTGATAATATAGCAGCATCTAGTTCTGCTTCAGTTTCAGATATTAGTTTGGGGGTTTCTAAAGAATAAAGTTTAAATAAAATATCATGTCTGATGCTTTTGAACATAGCTCACCTGACTTTTTTTTTATTCTTCTGCAAGAGATTTTAAGCTCTAGTAATAAATAAATAAAAGGTCTGACTGAAAAGTAGCCTCATTAGTCCAGGAGCTGAAGAGTTATGAAACAAAACCTGCTATTTACTAATTACTGAAATTATAGTAATTAAGTACCTTTCCTGTTTCCCCAAACACACTGTGTCTACTCTGACTGTGTGTGTTATTACTCCTCATATACCTTTTCATTATGAACAGAACTGTTAAACCAGTTGAAAATATTGTGTTTCATCCAGTTTAGCTTTCAGTTATACGATAATGGATGCATTCATGCTAGGGCTTTTGCTGTGCAGGAGCAGCGGGAACATTCATTCACTCATGCTAGGAAAATTGATCATGTTGGGTAGCAGGTTCTCCTGAACTTGTGAGGCTCCTAGTGCCACAAATAGTCTCTTCCCTTGATGGGTTTTAATACTGTTTTGCAATTATGAAATTGCAGATAATGTTTGCTACATATATTTCTGGTTAAAATATATTGCACAAATGTTATAGTGAAAACATCTGCGTTGAATAAGTGCAGCGCAGTGGTCCATGTTATCTGCAATAACCATGTTATAAAACAGAAATATCTGTTTTGTGCATAGTCCTAGATTTCTGAATCAGTTTTCCTTTCTGGAGCATATTGTTTGCACAGTTATGAAAGATAGTTCAGGAAGCTCAAAGTGAGAAGACATAGCTTTGGTTTGGTTGTCCTGTGAAAGTTTACTGATGAGAAATGCTCTTCCTATGCCTTTAGAGATAACTATAGAGAAACCCTGTCTGCAATTTTGGGGAGTCAGTGCCTTTATGACATTAGCAGCCTTTATACCAGTTCTTGTCTTCTGTACATGAGATTGCATGATTACATCCTCAACACTCATTAGCATGTTTCTGCTATGCGTTTCCTACTGCTATATCAAACTGTTGCTTAGCAACTGACTGGCCCTTGCCTCAGACAGTGTTCACACGTGCTGCAACCCTTGGCCAGCTCCACAGTATTGAAATAATTGCATTTCCTGCACCACTAACATTCAGAGGAGTGGAATATCAACATTATCATAAATACTCCTCCAAGAAACTATTACTCATCAGTACACGAAGAGATCCAAGATACTTAGAATGGCCCTAGTCAAGATTCATTGCTGAGCAAACACCAAGGACATGCTGTGATGCCCTATGCGATGTCAACTTTAAGATGTTCCATAGCATTACCAAAAATGATAATTTAGCACTCTTTTGTATGTGTTTAGAATCCCCTCATAATTTGAGGCCCTAAGCTGTAGCTACCTTAAAGGTAAAGGTAAAGGTTCCCTTGCTCAAAGCCAGTCGAATCCGACTCTAGGGTTGTGGTGCTCATCTCCGTTTCAAAGCCAAAGAGCCAGCACTGTCCGAAGACGTTTCCGTGGTCATGTGGCCGGCATGACTAAACACCAAGGCACACGGAACGCTGTTACCTTCCCACTGAAGTGGTACCTATTTATCTACTTGCAATTTCTTGCTTTTGAACTGCTAGTTTGGCAGGAGCTGGAACTAGAGATGGGAGCTCACTCCGTCATGCGGCACACTCGGGTCTTGAACTGCTGAACTACCGACCTTCCACAGCCTGCAGTTCAGCGTCTTAACCACTTGAGCCACCGCAGCTCCGTAGCTACCTTAGCAGAGCATTAATCCAGCTCTGCAAACACTCTATGCTTCCGCCTTTCCCCCCAAAAGGTGATCTGGCTGATTTAACCAGCACCTACAGTGTCATGCTAACTGAACCCTAAGGTTGCCCCTATTAATTTGTTGTTGAATTGGAAGAGCCACAGTAATTGAACTATAAAGGAGATTGGATTACCCTTGACCAGATACTGTGGGACCAGATACTGGAAACATTTGTGAAAATATGGGAGTGACCCTAAAATCTTGAAGGATGATCTGCATAACTCCCTTAAGTGCCATGGGGTGATAGCCATTCCAGCTGAAGCCTCTTCTAAAGATCATGAATACTGGATCTTCCCAACTAAGTTACTGTATTTCAAAAATGAGGCAACTGATGTTCTTTTTCCGTCCTAAGATTTTAGCAGCTTCCAGTTCAGATATGAAAGCAGAGAATGTACTAGAAATGTTGCTTTGCTTAGTTTAAATAAAGGTCATTATATTATAATGATTTCACAGTAAACTTGACAGCCTTATTATAAAATATGTGTGCTACCAAGTAAATGCATAGGATGGATCCTGTTCCATAAACTATAGCAGACTGTAACACTGAGGTTATTACTTTAATGTTGTAGGTTGATACATCAGCACAAGAGATTAGAGTCGGGTTCTTGTTATGTAACTAAAGTGTTCATTTATTTTTGTTTTACTACATTTTATACTAGAAACTCTCATGGCCATAAACTTAATGTTCTTCATCCACTAACACAACCATGACACATTTATTTATGAAATGGGCACTTTCTTTAGTCATGATTCTGTCCTGAACAGCTCTATAGGTTCTGACTATTTCTCAGCATTCGAAGAGTTCTATTATTACAGTGGATGTAAAATTCTGCTCAGTAATTTAGCTGTTTGTCTTCCTTTTGCAAAGAGATGGAGAGTGCATCAACTGTAAAATGGAAAATATTCCACTAGCAAATCAGTAACTCTGAAGTGTATAATCTGGCAAGAGCTTAGGGCCATTCCTCAAGCTATAGGGACTTGGATATCCCTTAGCCATCAGCAGCACATTTTGATTCATTACATCATGGTGAAAGCTCGCTTTGGTTTTTCCACAGGCTTAGAAAGCATAGTGTCCATTAAGGTGTCTTAACTCTCTCTTTCTATAGGAAAGAGATGCAGTAGAATGAGGCAGTGGATCAGTGGAAAGCGTACAATTGCCTTTAGATATGACATTTTTCAAGTAAAGGTCTCACAAATAAAAGTTTCACAGTCCAGATTAGTATTGTATAGAAAAAATAACTTGCTTACTGATTTTAGCTTAATATGCTTTTTTGTTTGAGTTTTTAAAAATTTGATCTCTTTAATTCACTTCAGAAAATAACACTTTTTGTGGATCACTGGGAGTAATTGTGAATGAAACTTCTTCCCTTGATAGGCAGTAGCCTATCTCCCAGGTGACATTTTTTCCCACTGTTTGTCTTCTAGCTTGCTTTTTCTTCTTTGTTGTTAAGTCGCTCGCTGAACAAAGCAGTCGGAGAGTGATTCAGCAAGAACACAACTTTATTCTTCAACTTGAACACAACTCCAACATGGATCAACATCTGATAGCCAGAACAGCCTTTACATTGCAGCTGTCCTGCTTTTAAACATTCCCAGCTAATGTAGCCACACCCACTGTACAAATATCAACCTATGAGGTTGCAGAGATAAGGTCACTCCATGAAAGAGATAAGGGCACTCCATGAAACTGCAGAGCGGTCGGGTTAGAACGGATAAAAGGAAGTACTTCTTCACCCAAAGAGTGATTAACACATGGAATTCACTGCCACAGGAAGTGGTGGCGGCTACAAGCATGGACATCTTCAAAAGGGAATTAGATAAGCATATGGAGCAGAGGTCCATCAGTGGATATTAGCCACAAGGTCTAGCTAGGGGCTCTGGGGCAAGTGATGCTCTGTCTTCTTGGTGCTTGGGGGGGGGTCAACAGTGGGAGGGCTTCTAATGTCCTGGCCCCACTGGTGGACCTCCTGATGGCACTGGTATTTCTGGCCACTGTGTGACACAGAGTGTTGGACTGGATGGGCCTTTGGCCTGATCCAACATTGACATCTCTTATGTTCTTATGTCCAATCACATTAGTTCCCGCTCAGGGAGCTTGCTTGAAAGTGATTGGTTAGGTGCTTCCTGGGCTAGTAACACAATTGGATGGATTTGGATCCTAGCCCAGGACGAAGCTTTACATTACACATCAATTAGATGTTTCACAACATATCATGCATTCAAGGCAGCTTTGAATACACTACATTTTTATAGCCTTTGTCTGCTAGACACACAAACACTGAGGTCCTGTGGTAAATTTCTGCTAGTGGGAAGGGGTATGTGTGTCACTGATTCTTCCTTCCTGCTGCAGACTCATCCTTTGTGCTGTTCCTGGGGGTCCCTGGTCCCTGTTGAGCAGCATTTCTGGAAGCACTGCAGGCTGCAGGAGGAGTGGGAAGGCAGGAAGCTACATTCTGCTCATGGAAATTCCTTCCATCAGTGGAGTTTTTACACAGGATCCAAGCCTACATACAGATCTCACAGCAAAATTTTACACATTTTTAAAGTCACAAGAATACAAAAAAAGCCTCGATAAGTAGAATAGGAGCCTATTTAATTCAGCAACCCTCTTCCCAGAGTACCTAGTTAAATGCTGTTTCTAATCTTGCAAGCAGGGCAGGAGACCATCATTTCCTCATACTATTGCCCACCTCTGAATTCTGTTCATAGATATGCCTCTGAATGTTCCGTCTAATAGCCAATAGCCATTTTTCGACCTATCTTCTCTGAATTTTTTTCAAATCTCTTTTTAAAGCTATCTACTCCATTGACCAGGAGCTGCGGTGGCTCAAGTGGTTAAGACGCTGAACTGCAGGCTGTGGAAGGTCGGTAGTTCAGCAGTTCGAGACCCAGGTTACCGCATGACGGAGTGAGCTCCCGTCTCTAGTTCCAGCTCCTGCCAACCTAGCAGTTCGAAAGCAAGAAATTGCAAGTAGATAAATAGGTACCACTTCAGTAGGAAGGTAACAGCGTTCCGTGTGCCTTGGTGTTTAGTCATGCCGGCCACATGACCACGGAAACGTCTTCGGACAGCGTTGGCTCTTTGGCTTTGAAACAGAGATGAGCACCGCAACCTTAGAGTCGGATTCGACTGGCTTTCGAGCAAGGGAACCTTTACCTTTACTTTACTCCATTGACCATTTTTATTTCCATTTTCTTTCATAATAGAGTTGGATCCAGGCTTTTGAAAATGGAAGGCATTCACAGAAGTAGAATCCCCCCTTCCCCTTATTCATCCCAAGCTTCTGAGAGTTGGGGGATCCTACTGAACAATATGTCATGTAGCTTGAGAAGCTTCAAAGAAGAGGAGGAATTGGGCAAAATTGTTCCCTTTATATGAGTGAGGCAAGCTCAAAGCCAGCTTGCTACATTTGTGGAAGAACAAGAGGGAAGTGGCCAGTGGGGTGTTTTGTTGAGTGTCCTTGACATAGTGCTGCAGCTCTTGTACTGCATGTTATTTTGTTGGGGGGGGGGTTGTCTCCCAACCCTCAGCAACATTCAGAGGGCAGGGAGTGAGGAAAGTAAAAGGCAGTGAAGACCTGCTTTCACTGACTTCTCTTCATGGGAGACCTCAGCCGCCTCATTCTCTATACTTTGCAATTATTATTGTGGATCCAAAGATTTGAAGGGAGTAATTCCATGTAATCTGAAACCTGTAGTAGCCCTGGTTGAACTCTAGTGAGTAGGTTGAGAACATCTAGATCAGGAGTGTCAAACTCATTTGTTATGAGGGCCGGATCTGACATAAATGGGACTTTGTCGGGCCGGGCTGTAAAAAGGGTTGCCAACCTCCAGGTGGGGCCTGGGGATCTCATGGAATTACAAATGATCTTACAGCTCCCCTTGAGAAAATGGCTCCACACCCCAAATCTCCTGGTATTTCCCAACCTGGAGTTGGCAAATAAAGGAGCTTTCACAAATAAAGGAGCTTTCACACATGCTAAATGCAGTTTCAGTCCTCTTCAGCCACTGCCAAGTCGGCATTTTACCATCTTCGGCTGGCGCGGCAGTTGGTCCCTTTCCTCGACCGGGAGGACCTGGCCACAGTGATCCATGCGACGGTCACCTCGAGGCTAGACTACTGTAACGCTCTCTACATGGGGCTGCCTTTGTTGCAGGTTCGGAAGCTGCAACTGGTGCAGAATGCTGCAGCCAGGCTGCTGATGGGTCTTCCTAGACGAGATCACATCCGGCCTGTGCTGAAAGCGCTGCACTGGTTGCCAATAGCGTACCGGATTCGCTTCAAAGTGCTGGTTATTACCTTTAAAGCCCTATATGGCCAGGGACCAGCCTACCTAAGGGACTGCCTTTCCCCGCATGTTCCCCCAAGGGCACTTCGGTCGGGGAATTTAAATCTCCTGGATATTCCAGGCCCCAGGACCACCAAATTTGCGGTGACCAGGGCTAGGGCATTTTCGGTGGCGGCTCCTATCTGGTGGAATGAGGTCCCAGAGGAGATCCGGGCTCTGCGGGACCTAGTCCAAACAGGGTTGGGGTGAAACATCATGGGCCTTCAGGGCATGATGGTCTGACCATGGCACTGCTGAGGCAGTGACCCGGTCCACTGTGACCCCTGCCGTGAAGATCAGATCGAGCGTGTGTCCGGCCCGGTGAGTGGGAGTCATTACATATTGGGAGAGTCCCAGCGCCACCATGGAGGACACTAGGTCCATCGCCTGAGTGGAGGCCACATTGTCCTCATGGACATTGAAATCACGCAGGACATTTGGTCTAGGGTGTTCCAATGCCCAGCCCGACACAGCCTCCACCAGGGATGGCAGGCTGCTGGCCGGTTCTTTTTTCATCAACAAAACAAAGATAAAGTACAAACAAAGACAAGTCTTACAGTAATTATGTTTTGTTGTCATAATTATTACTTTATGTTTGGTTTTTAATATGTTTTTGCTGTTTTGCTGTTTTATTATCTGCAGTAAGTGATTATTTTTAAAAGGGAATCTTTTTTTGCCTTAAATTTTGTACAATAATGAAAACTGTCCTCTATTCTTAAAAAAAAATCAATAAAAAGGTGTTCAGTCCTTTAACTGGGTCACATCTAACTATGGGGCTCGCTATGGGGATGGTGGAGGCCAGATAATAATAATTTTTAATGAAGTCCTAGTTTTACATTTAAAATGCTATCTTGTAGGCTGACATTAAATTGTTCAGTAATTTGTCAGTTTTTTGTCAGTATTTGGTCAGTTTTTTTGGAATTTTGGTTAGTAAAATCAGTACTTTTGACCCTTTGACTAGTTTCCACCCCTGCGTAAGCTTCTCTCCTCTTCCAGGTCTACTCAGAGTTGGCAGTGGCTCTCCAGGGTCTCAGACTGAAGTCTTTCTCATAATAAGCCACAGTCTGGTTCTTTTAACTGGAAGTGCCCTGCATGCCAAGCAGAGGCTCTTCAACTGAACCATGACCTGGATAGCCCAGGCAAAAACCTAATAGTAACTAAACAAACACTACCCCCAAGAAGAATGGAGGGACAGGAAATATCGATAACCCAGAACCCTAGCAAACCTAGGTGACTCCTGTGTCAGGTCTCAGTAAACACAAGAGAAAAGCCTCCATCAAGATGCACAACAATGTTTGCAACCAAATTCCCTCCCCCTCACACGGCAGACAAAGCAATAAACAGAGAGCCAGTTTGGTGTAGTGGTTAAGTGCGCGGACTCTAATCTGGGAGAACTGGGTTTGATTCCCCACTCCTCCACTTGCACCTGCTGATGTGACCTTGGGTCAGTCACAAGCTCTGGCACAGCTGTCCTTGAAAAAGAGCAGTTTGTGTCAGAGTTCTCTCAGCCCCACCCACCTCACAGGGTGTCTGTTGTGGGGAGGGGAAGGGAAAAGAGTTTGTAAGCCGCTCTGAGACTCCAAGTGAAGGGCGGGGTATAAATCCAATCTCTCCTCTCTTCTTCTTCTTCTTCTCTGTCTAGCATACTCACTTGCTGCAGCCTGAAGCGCAGTTAACATACCAGAAAAACACCTGGAAGCACAGCAACATTAAGGGCCAAGCTCCCTCCCCTTTGCACAGCAAACTTAAATAAATAACTCTAGCTGAGCCATGTGGCTGGAAACTGGGAAGCTCGGCAGCCCTGCCCTCTACTCCCTGCACTCAGTGGCAGCTCAGAATGTTGAGGACAGGCAGGGAAGGGGAGGGGAGCCATTGGCCAGATTGAAGTCCTGGGCAGGCCGCTTCCAGCCCATTGGCCGCATGTTTGACACTCCTGATCTAGATAATAACTTCTCTCGTATTGAACATCCTTTTTGATTATTTTTGACTCAGAAGGTACTGGCTTTATTAATTCACTAGTTATACATGAAACTTGGAGTTTTTCCTCATATAAGGGAGAGTGTTAATTTTTAAGCTTCCTAGAATGAAGTATGTCAAGTGGCATGAAAGAGGTTTGAGTTGCTCTCTGATCAATATTTGTGTGAAGGCATAATGATGATGATGATGATGATGATGATGATGATGATGATGATGATGATGATGATAATTTTTGTCTTCTGGTAACAAGTATCTTATCCTGCCTTCAACATCTGAACCATTATAGTACAGAATGGATTTTGTGTCCCATTTTCTGTGTGAATGTGTGTCTATTTTTAAGTGTTATTTGTGAGTTTCATTTTGGATATTTAAAGGTTCTGGCCTTTCACCCCTTGTATGTTTGAACTGGCTTGGTTCAGTGCCAATGAAAAGATTACCTTTAGGCAGGTATACAGTGAAATTAGAAGAAATTGAACATTGGGTCAGATAAGAGATGGGTGAATAGGTTTGTCCAACTCTGTTTAGTATCCTCACATACTTGGGTATATGGTTACTGTAACGATTCCTTGTTTATGGGTGTGTGTCTCTTTAAAAGTTTGGTTGCATGTGATAGTCTAGAGTGCTTGAAGAGGCAAGTGTGGTGTGATTGGTGAGTGACAGAGAGGGGGAGGGGTTTTGGAAGTAAAAATTAGTGGATGAACGGGTATGTCAGTCAAGAGTGACAGTTGAGGAGTGACAGTTTGAGGTTTTGACAGCTGAAGGGTGACAGTTGATGAGGACAGTTAAACAGTCAGTTCGTTCTGAAGTCTGAGAGAGAAGCAGTTTGTGTGTGTGCAGTTAAGAACAGCTGAGGTTGTTCTGAGAGAATAGTAAAATGTAAATTAAAGTAATTGAAGACAAAGTTTAGGAAAGGCTGTATGTCCTGGAGAGAAACAGTGAACTTACATGACCTTGAGTTAAAGTTACAAAGTTACATGCCAAGATCCCTGACAGTGAAGGGAAAAGTGTGTGAAATACCAAAGCAATTGTTTAGTATTTACCCATTCCTAGTTACAGTGTTCTACCATATTATTTACGAATTATATCAATAAATCTACTTTTATTTAAGATACCAGTTCTAAAAGAAATACTTCCCAGGAAACACATAGACCCTCATGAAAGCCTAAAAACCGACCTACCTACCCAGTGATAGAAATATTATTGTATAAAGGTTTGGAAAGCCTTAAATTTCCTGGTGGCAGCTGGATATACACAGTAAAACAAAAACATAAAGAACATTTTAAAGGGAAACCAGACCTCCCCAGATAAGGGGTCGTCACAGTTACCTATAATATTTGGTAAAATTGGTGATAGCTACTCTGAATATCATGCCAGTGTAAAAACTCCCCATATTCTAGTGGGTTAAATGTTGGCCCAGGAGAGGCATCATGAGTGAGGAAATGGGATTAGGATAACTAGATCAATTCCTGATTTCTTGGTAGTTATCTTTTAAGAAGAAGAAGAGAAGAGATTGGATTTATACCCCACCCTTCACTCGGAGTCTCAGAGCGACTTACAAACTCCTTTCCTTTCCTCTCCCCACAACAGACACCCTGTGAGGTAGGTGGGGCTCAGAGAGCTCTTTTGAGTTCTGACAGAACTGTGGTTTGCCCAAGGTCATCCAGCAGATGCAATGGAGGCGTGGGGAATCACATCCAGTTCTCCCAGATTAGTGTCCGTGCACTTAAACGCTACACCAAACTGGCTCTGTGAGTTCAGGTTTGGGGGCAGGGGGAATGTTAAATAAGCAGGCTGGTGAGTACCCATCATCCTCAAAGGTTTTACCCTAAAAAGTTGAAATATCAGTGACAGGGCAAATTTAACTGGTGTAGTGCTATTATTTCTTCCATGTTTCAGTCCTAACAAACACAAAAAAACTATCTCTAGTAACAGTATTTTTCAGATCTGTGTAGGTGTGTTTTGAACCAGTGAAAGCTTCCAACAAATTTTCTTCTTGGACCTATCACTGTGGTGGTGTTGTCCTAAAACCATAACTTAATGTTAATAAGTTTTCATGTGCTGTTATTTCATAGACTCTTGCAGCCCATTCTGCTGTACAACTTCCTAGTGGTCCTTTGTTTTGAACTCCAAGCTCAGTTTGCCTTCTCAGATGCTACGGTATCTATAGCCATTGAAGAAAAGCAATGCCCTTCAAATCATCAGGATTGTTGCCACATAATCAGTTATTATAAAAATACAAATATTTATTATGGTGTACACATTAGTAAAAGCTAAAATCGTTTAAAATAAATTATCCAAATATCAGATTGTTGAAACTTTGTGCGCACAGAACAGAAAGTTTTACATATACAATTGATGGGTATATCTTATGACCAGTAGACCATATGCATTTTGGCACCTTGGGGCCTTCCTCAGTGGTCATTACTATCGTAAAGCAACACACATCCAGAAATAAATATATGAACAAAGATGTAAGAGACATACATCCAGACACACCCCTTTCTCCCTCTTCCTTATTTATAATTTTACAAATTTATATCTTTCCTTTCTGCCCTCACAAGGGTCACCAAGGTGACTAACAAATTTAAACGTTCAATTAAAACAATGTATCATGGTCTTTGCCTACATTTAGATGGAAGTCATCAACTAAAGCTACCAGAGCCTTCTCCATCCCATAGCCTCATCTGAAACCAGAGTGAATGGGGTTCAGAGTACATCACTGATCCAAGAAAGACTGGAAGTAGTCTGCCACTGCTTTCTCACTTACCTTTCCCAGAAATGGCAGATTAGAGATAGGAGGTAATTGGCCACATCTGTTTTCTATAGAGACAGTTTTTTAGTAGTGGACAGATAACCGCCTTTTTGAGTGACCAAGGGAAGATTCCCTGAGTCAGCGACTGATTTATGATAGACATTAACTATTAATACATTAATGTGGTTCTTACATCAACCTATGGTTTGCTGCAAAAGTGGAAATTATGAGCCTGAGGATCCCTCAGGCTTGTTCCTATAGAAGCAAATCATTACATTTGAGCCATGGCATTGAGCTGAATGGGCAGGCTATTATGTGGCTTTCCTTGCTCAGAAAACATGGTGTGGTTATCATAAAGCAACTGAATGTAAAGATTAATTGTAATTGGCTTTGTCTTTACTGTTTGGATGGAAGTAAAATAGTAATTAAATATGGTAGTTTGAGGTGCCCGATTGTCCCCCAGGCACCATTCAAATGCATTTTTCTGCCTGGCTTTCCACATTCAATATTGGTCTGGCCTTTATGTTAAAAATGAACAAGTATGGGAATGATTCTGAATTAGGCTAAAGGTCCATTTACTGAATTGCAAGAAAATGGTCATGATGGAGGCTACCATATTGTAAGGGTCAAGCAAGTGCGGGTATGAGCTTACCCGTACTGGCTTTCCTCTGAATATGAATGTTTGGGTCTCAGCTGTCCTAATGATTGGTAGTCCTTACTTATCTGCCATGAATTTGTCTAGTCCATTTGAGAGCCCTCAGTGCTAATGGGCTATCGCTGTATGCTGTCATTATCATCTTAAAGCCACTTGTGCATGTTCCCATCTTGTCACCTGCTATTCCATTTCTCTGTATTTGAAAAGTGTTTTCCTTTTGGTGCTTTTTAAGCCTTCCACCACATCAGTATGGAGTGCAGTATGTATACGCATTTCTGCCTAAAATGTTGAAGGAACAGTGGACATAAGGGAGTTAAATTAATAGTTTGAGCGTACCTGAAAAGGTTATCTTTCTCCCCCTTTTTTGCATTTGCTCTGCAGTTTATAACACAGCAACAAAGTGAGATGAATCCTGATTTGACCTTAAGTGCCTTGCCATTCAGCTGAGTGGTTTTCCTGTAGGAATAAAAGCTGACACTGCTTTGCCTGAGTTCTTTCAATCAATATTAGCGTGGGACAATACACATTATACAGATATGAAATAAAAGCATCCCTGTTGATACAGATGGATAGGCAGACATATTTCTGGCTCAGATCTTAAAAGGTTATGGCAAAGAGCAGACTGGATGGGACTGAAGAATTTTCATCACTGGTGAGTTTATAGACATCCAGGCATTAATTCCTACATTTTAGGGTGTTTTGATCTGGCTTGGACTTCAGTGCCGGCACCAAAGAAGGACTTGATTCTTAGACTTTAAAATCCAGTTCTGGAAATTGTGTATTCTGTGACTGTAAACCTAAATTAAGAAAATCATGTTAATATGACTGAAAATATTATGTCACATGAAATAACTGCAAGAAACAATTATTCACAATTCACTTTATTATGATTTTTTAAAATGTTTTTGATTCTGTGCTTTTCTGAATTTTAACACAGTGGGTTGGATCCAGATATTCCTTTCTCCTGTGTGGAGTCTTCCTCCAGGGGCAAAGACTCCTCAGTTGGTGGAAGGGTGACCTTGCATGTAAAAAAAGAACATGGTTTCTAAAGTTTTCTGAGGATACCTGGACCTCCTTTCTGCATGTGGCTTCGAATAGCCTCCCTTCCACATGGATCAGTTGAGGCAGTCAAATGATCAAGATGTATCAGATTGAATCTGAATTTAAAAACCAGATTTTTAATTGCAACTTTCCCTTCTGAGAAGATACTCAAGACTGATGGAATTGTGAACCATGTATGCACATCACTTGATTCAATCAATCGAGCCAGCTCTTACAGGACCTTCAAAACACATGTGGCACTCTCTCTATTGGGTTTCCATATTGATTTTTCATTATGTGTGAAATTGTCCCTTCCTCTGAATGTAACAGGGAGGATTTACTCACATAGCAACACAATCTATGAATTGTAGCACATGTGAGTTTTTGGACTGAACAAATAGTTTTCAGATTAATTCTTCTGAGCATATCTGATTTGCCCATGTTCAGCAAAGATAAGTAAATTGATGGAACCCTTGTATGATAATTGCAAAAGCTCATAGTAAGTGTGGGTTGGATCCAACAAGCTTTTCCACTGCTGAAAGAGCCCCCTCTCACCTTTGACCAACAGAAAGGCTATACTGGGATTGTGAGACTTGCATGTACAAAAACCATGTGGGACAAGTGGTTGCAGTAAGGAGGAGAATTGGGCGAGACTGAAAAAGCTGGCTGGATCCAACCCTGTGTTTGTAGTATCAAGGCCATTAACGAGACTATACACCAAATGCTTCAAAATTGGTGGAGGGGTGTTTCTCCTAGTACCAGTATCCTGGATCTCACATCCTTTGCTTACTGAATTTTTTAAATTTTGAGCTTGATTGTAGTAGTAAGAGAAGAAATAACCTAGGCCACAGAGTTAGGTTATTCTCCCCCCATTCTCTCATACTTTGAATTACTTTTTTAAATTCATGTTATAAGTACAGGCAAGACCAAATCAAAGTATGTTCAATGAGGTCGAACTTCATAGGGTCACCATGAGTTGGTTGTGACTCAATGGCACATTTTACATTTTAAATAAGCTACGAAATCAACAGTGCGAACCAGCCCTTTGTCTCTATAGCTTGTGCTATTCTTATAAAATGGATGAGAGGGAAAGTTATATCTGGGTTTTATAGTACTTTCACATAAATATTTAAAAATGGAAAAGCTCTGTGAACACAAGAGGGCCCCAGTGGTGAAAGGTAAAAGGGTAAACTGTGTTAGGTACTTAAACTAAGTATTACTTGTATATTAAATATAATTAAACCAAGGGCAGAGTACATTCAAAGACTGGGAAGGTAGTTCTGTAGCAGTTTCCCATCTTCTCAGTTATGCTGTAGCTGTTTAAAATGAATCAGCTAAAGCTAAGCCTAGATCTAAGCCAGGCTTGAGGGTATAAAGGTAGTATACTGTTTTAAAGTAAGAAGGCCTAAACCAGAGAGAGGGCTTCCATATGAACCACAAGGGAACCAGACTGGTGGCACTTAATATTAAAAAAAAATAGAGCAGCTTTAAAATTTCCTGAGGGAAAGCCAATAGGAACTGGGGAGCATCTGGTTTGGAATGATTCATCCCCATGGGATGATGATACAACTATTCTAGGTCATTTTAATGGGGACAGACTAGCATTTTAGCAATGAGCATGTGGAAGGAAATGGCAGCAGTTTAAAAAGACCAAAGATACATGAGGGAAAATGTGCACACTGAAGACACTTGGAGAGGGAAACAAAATATGGATGCGTATATGCAAATCTTAGAAGCCTCCAAGCCAACATTTGGGAGCTGGAATACTTGCCCCTAAATGAGAACAAATACATAGCTGTTATTTCAGAAACCTGAAGGAACACAGAAAATAAATGAGCCTCTTGTCCTTCCCAGACACCGCTTCCAAATTTCCAGAAAATTCCCAGGCTGGAGTTGGCAGCTGAATATCTAGTTTGTGATGTTTCTAGAAACATGGAGAAATAATTTTGTGGTGGTATCCACCACTATCTCAGTCCTGTCGTGGCACACTTTGTGTACATACTGGCTATATAGTACAAAGCAGAGGTGCCAGAGGTGATGGGAAGAGGAGTGAGCAAAGGACAAGTCCTGCTTTTCAAGAGTTTTCTCTCTTCTCCCTCTTACTTTTTCAGCACTTCCAGCACTATTAGTTCTTAACTACTACTGCTGTAGATGTACTCCGTATGTATTATATTGTAGTACAGACCAACATATTCTGTGAAACAAAGTTCAATTTAACCAGCAAACTTCTAAAAACTGGGCAGGCTTCCAGACTTCTATGTTTTCTCTGTATCCTTAAATTATTATCTCCGTCACAGCCCAGGTTTCTTCATGAATATTATCTCTCCCTCATTTTTAACTTAACGTAACTGAGCTAACCATGATAAAAACCCCATTTAATTTTTTTATGATAATGCGTCACAGTATAGGTTTTCTTTATGTGTCATTGATTGCCAGGAATTGGGAAGATGACTACTAAATCCAGTAAGAGGGGTAATATGTGTAGCATTATAATTGATGGAACATTTCTTACCATTAAGCCTTCAAACTCTCTTCTTCAGCTGTCAACACATGGGCACTTTCAGGAGCCAAATTCTCTCACGCTGTGCACTGCCTGCAGCTTGCCTGAAGCTCAACTTTGACTGAAAATGTTGATTTCACTTCTTTTCGTCTTGTTCTCATTTAGCGTTAAAACCTGCCTCAAGTCTGCCTTTTATTCTGTAATGTACACATGCACGTGTCAGCCCTTGCACACTTCTGATGTGAAGTTAAGGTGCTCAAAAGATATGCTAGTAATCTCGATGAATAATTGATTAGAGAGGGAGTCTGGCAGGGTTTAATTGTGAGGTGCAGCTGACTGGATGCCAAAACAAAAGCTCTCCTGAATGTTTTCTGGGGGGGTAAAACTTGTAAAGTCTTTAGCATTGAGCAACAGGGTCAGTGCACTGAAGTGGAATTTCAAGGATATTCTTGAATATAATGGGTTTTGACTTGTGCCTCAGTGCATCATTGATTGAGTACTCATTTGTTAAATCAGCTATATTTTTTACTGTTTGTTAGACCTTATACGATTGAAACTTTCCCTTTAAAAATCCTGCAAGGATTCTTGTCTTCATAATTCATTGGTGTGTAAAACTATTCTTTAGTCAAATTTCATAGCTGAGAACAGGTATGTGAAGGCTATTGTAAAGGAAAACATTGGGATGCCCATAAACGTTTGGGGAAAGAAAGGGGTTAAAGCTTATCTGAAATACTGATAACTCATGTTCTTAAATAATGCCTTTAAACTGAGATCAGGCAGATGTTCAAGGCCATTTTGGCTGGACAAAGTCTTAAGTAGTGTGCACTGAAAACATATCTCAAGATTTGCTGTGGAAACTGGTTATGTAGAACATCTGTTAGATAAAAAACAAGAGATAAGAACTAGATATCCCACTTTTCTAAGTACTAGAAGAAGCAACCCTTTGCACTGAGCTGATATGTATTTCTTCATAGAGATAAATGATGTTACACTTAGAATGAATATTCACCTTTTTGGTCACTGTTATTTCTTGGGTTTGGGGAGGGTGGGTTTTTTTGTTAGGTACTGGATTGTTTTTATCTTTCTTTTTTTCTACCCTGTTGTCCCCCCAACCCATTGTTGGTGACCTTAGTTGTGATATTTTGGCCATAATTAGTGCTATGTTTAATACAGACAGCAGTTCGACCTTTTGGGTAAGCAGATTTAGGCAGATGTGGCAATCTTTAGAGGCTAGAGTCTATGGTCACATTCAGCTGATAGGGTAGCTGGAATGGTGCATCCCCGTTTGGGTGACCAAGCACCTAGCCTCCCCCCAACCACCAGCACGTTTCTGTCTACTGCTGCTTTTCTTCCTAGGTGTATATAAGAGTTGAACAGGGGCAAAAATGAGGTGATTACATACGACATTCCTGAATGTGATGAGTTAACATTGTGTTGCATAAAAATTTTTCCAGCCCCTTCAGGAAGAGCAAAACACAGAAACATGTTAGTCCACATATGACTAACCACTCTAGGAGGTGGTTGACATGACCCGATGGCTTATTTTACTGATTGTCACTTTTGAGCAAAGAATAATTGTGTGGCCCACAGCAAGCATACAGTAGGAAAGCTGAACTGGACTGCAGGTATTTATAAGATCAAATGTTGAGCAGAAGAAGCTGCAAGAAAGCAAACTTGTATTTTAAAAAAACAGTGATGAAATATCCCTTCCTATGTAATCTTGCCTACTGACCACTGCAGTAGCCAGTTAGTGGAAGTTCCAAATGTAGACTATTGAAGCCAGAGTCTGGATGGGTTTTTAAATAACCATGGAGATGATCTAAAGAGAACAACAATTGTGAAAATACATAAATTATTACTGTCTTTAAAATTGTATATATGTTAAATATAAGCACCATCAATATTTTGGAGTTTAATTATTTTAAATATCCTTTTATTCTCCCATAAAATACAATGGCAGATTGCAGAACATGAAAATTACTTGAGAGAAGATCAGTTTCTGCTTTTTATGCTATCCATTAGACATATTTCTTGATTTCCTGCTGTCTTCACAAGGGCCAGTTCTTGGGAGTCTTAAAGCACTTATTTCTAAAAATGTTTACAAGAAAAAGATCTTCAAGAATATACAATAAAACATAAGTACAAACAATATTCTACTGACTTTGCTTTCCTAAATGTCAGGAATTTACTAGTCATGGTTTTAGCTGCTTACAATGTAAATTATCACATGTATGGCAGCGATGGGAAGGTAAATTAGGAATGCTGTTCTGTGTTTATGCAATCCTTTAAATATATGTTGAAAATCAGTAGCTTTAGTTTGCTGCTTAGCCATGGCCGCTTCTCTCTACCTTTCCAGTGCCTGTGAAGCCTAATATGATATCCAAGTAGGATAGATGCTCCTTTCCTATGACCATATTCCATGATTTTCTGATAATACATAAAATGGCAAAATCAAGTGATGACAGATGAATTGTATAGTAAGTTCCCTTATCAGTCATGCCATCTCCTTAGGAGACAGTGGTATTTGTATAAGACAGTCCCACATAGTTCCAATGTTTTGTGCATTTGTGGAGCAGAGTGGGATGTCACAGCCACACAGCTCAGATCAGATGTTAATCAGGCCCAGGGGTCATTTGGGGGGGACGCAGGGGGACGCCATCCCCCCGGGTGAGGTGCAGGAGGGCGGGGCCTGGAGCTCCCTGCTGGTGCCCGCTGGAGGTCGCCGCCGGCTGTGGGGAGGACACACTTCCGGTGATGTCAGGGGGTGTGGCATATGCTAATGAGTTATGCTAATGAGTCCCCCTAGCTCTTTTTCTACGAAATGACCCCTGATCAGGCCTATGTTACTAGTTCAAATAGTAGCCTTTACAGTTCGGTCTATGTTATACAAAGGTTAGACCTTTCTTGAATTTCTTTAGCTTGGTGACATAATTTAAGTGTCAGGCTAGCATCTGGGAGACCCAAGTTCAAATCCCTACTCTGCGGTAGAAGCTCATTGGATAACCTTGGGCCAGTCACACTCTCAGCCTGACCTACCTCACGGGGTTTTTGTGAGGGTGAAAGGGAGGAGGGGGAGAACATTATAAGCTGCTTTGGATCCCTACTGGGGAGCAATGTGGAGTATAAAAAAATCAGATTGCTGGGCAACCTGTTACACTGCTGTGCACAATGAAATTTGATGCAAAAGGTTTTGTAGATATTTGGTGTCAGCATTTTAGAATGAATACAAATTCAGTCTGTCATATGGATGACAATTTTGTCTAAAATGGTGGGATTCATTTAGTGGATCCTGCAGAGCTTAAAACCTCCAATGCTCCACATCATAATATTTATGAATAGCAGTGAACACCAAGACAGAAACAAGGAAGTGCTCTAGCTGGTTAGAAATTGTAGGGATCCTCACTAAAATTCTGCTTTGCCGTGAGTGCCTGAGGACATGCATCACATATTCAGCTAAAGGGAATTCATTCATTGCTATATGTCATTTGCTTCGTTAATGACAAGTAGGGTTAGTTCTAAAAGATCTATGTCAAAACTAAAGGTTTATGAGTCTCCTATGAGTTCTGTACTGGGGGCTGTATGTCATTTTGGAGTACGAACATGCCAAGTAGGTGGACACCACAGGGTTGCTCTGTAATTCAGTCTTATCCTATAATTCTGATTTGCACTGATCCGTAGGCTTGGAAAAACAAATTAAAACTATTTGGATGGTTGAGATTTCCTCGGAATGTTGGCTTGGAGTCACGCTAGCATTTCCATGGGCACAAGGACATGCCCCTCTTGGAGTGAGATTTTCCCACCACCCGCTCCCGCCAAAGCCCAAATGCCTCCCAAGCAGAAACAGGTTAGGGGACTGTTTCAGGATGCCAGGGGAAGCAAGAAAATCATGCTTTGGAGATAGAAATCCTTGCACTCAGGGAAACACTAATGTGGTTCCAAGCCATTGTTTTTATGATGAGGCCAGTGAAGTTCCAGGAGTTGTTTGACCATTTCCCTGTTTTTTCTCTATAATACAGTTTTTAATTGCTCATTGCCAAGCCTTTGATAAGAGTATTTTGTGATGTCTTTTGTCTGTACTTGCAGTCTCCCTATGCCACTGCTTCTGAAGTTCAGGTGTCCTGCATGTAACTGTGGAACAGGGAATCTCGATTTTATTTTTATTTTTTATTAGAGGGGAACTGTGTTGACATTTCATAGAATTCCACTGATGCTGTAAAGAATTGCCTGCTATTCTTTCCCTAAAACGAATAACCTGTCGGTGGTGACTGGAGGGAGTGTTTATTGATGATATGCTTAATTCAGTGTAGTAATCTATATTTTTAATCATGTGGTTCCTATTTCATAAATAGGTCTTAAGTAATTGTGGTAAAATCTAATTTATATCTAGCATGGCTTATAACTCCACTGCTGTGTGTCTCTGTGGCCTCTGATCAGGTGAGCCTGCTTTTGCCAGTAGGAGTTGCCCTATCATAATCCTCGCCCACTCCAGCACTTACTCATCTGTCCCTGTATATACAGTCTCACCCTACAGCTATCTTCCATGCCCATCCTCACCCTTTTTATATGATAGTCTGTGCCTTTCATGTGCCCTCAGTCCTGCCCTAGAAGGGCGTTCTGGTCCTCGGAGCCAATGCACTGTCCATTTAGCCCTGGGCAGCTCCCATTTCCAGCTCAGCTTCTCCTCCATCCATCCCTTTCCCCTCTAAGGTTTCTGTCCGCACTGACTCAGCATGGTTCCCTGCCTTGACGGTTCCAACCAGCACCTCTGGGAATTCCCACCTCACCCTCCCAGCACTCCTTCCCATGCTGTCATGCTCCAGCCCTTCCTCCCTGCATGCTGCTTCTTCCTTGTGTCCTTTCTCAGCCTGATCTCCTGTTGCCGCTTCTTCAGGTGCTCCTAAATCACCGCACCTCTCTCCTGAGCCATCGCCCCCTCACTCTGGCTCCCACCTCTCCGAAGCCGAACTGCTCCCCTTCTCTGGGTGGCCTCTAGATGCTGTTGTCTTCTTCTGCTGACCTCCTTTGCCCAAACCCACATTGACTTTTAAAGCCACCAGCTGTCGACACTGCTTCTGCCCTCTCAGCTGCACCAGGTTGTCACTCCTAGCCCGACCGTTGTTGTTCCCTGTCCAGCTGCTAGAGGCCCCCATCTGCTGCTTGAGCCTTGAGGAGCAGGGCCACCAGTCACACATAATTCTGTTTATGTTTTTGTGTAAAAGGCAATAGGCATTTATACTGAAATGTCAGTTCATTGGTCATGAATTCAGTCACTCTTCCACACCACCATGAATCTGTGAACTAAACTTTAAGTACCCAGCAGCTGGATTCTCACTGACAGGGCTGCCATCAGAAACCCAACACCAAACACTGGAAATGAAGTATCTTAGATATATAGGGGCAGTAACCAATGTTCCCTCTAAGTTGTGGAGTCTTGTGAGCAAAACTTCTACTTTGTGAGCAACTGGCGTTAAAGTTGTGAGCAAGCGATTTGGCTACTGCATCAATTAGTTTGCTATGGAGCCATCCCTCCTGAGCTGATGCAAAAACGTGTGAGCCGGAGGTTAAAAAACTGTGAGCTAGCTCACACTAACTCAGCTTAGAGGGAACACTGGCAGTAACAGCTACTGGTTATATGTTATGCTTTTATTGTCTGTTTTTAGGTTTGAGATGGTTGGTTCTCACCATTAGATCTGGGCTTATTGCAAACCCCCATTCCTGTCATGCTTCCTTGTGCCTAAAAAACTCAATACTTTCTTTCTTGGAATAAGGGTTCTGTGTTTTCCTTGGCAATGGCATGCAGTGTAGGATGAGAGGAGCTGCAGCTGGGAAGGGGGTGCAAATGCAAGACACACAAGCTACTTACGAGTCAACCCAATATTTATTTATTTATTTATATTTATATATTCGATTTGTAAACTGCCCTCCTCTGCAAGCAATATTTTGAACAACATTTTAGTAAACACATTTACAAGTCAATTTAAAAATAATGAAAACGGTAACCAATTCAATAAAAATTCCAATTTCAGTTACAGATGGTGCTAAGAAGCCAATTTCCGTGGGGGGAGAGGAAAGAAGGGAAGAGCCAGGCTCTATGGGAACCATTGCTGTCCTCAACCATAGGCCTGGCAGAACATTCAGTAAGGAGGAAAACCACTCCAGAATTTACATAGATAAATACATTGGGTTGGATCCTATGATTCTGTGCTGCTAATAGTGGAGCCTTCCCCCACTGCCAGGAGCTTCCAAGCTATTTACTAACTCCAGTGCAGTTCAATTAACTTCAGGTTTCCAGTCTCCCAGCAGAAATACTTCCTATATGTGGAATTCGCAACTCCAGAATGAGGCATATTTTTAGTTTATAAAACTGAACATGTGCAGCTGCACTTGTTCACCATGCATGCATTAAATTTGGTGCTATGTGCTGAAGACAGAAGGAAGGCCTCAGATGGAGCTGGAATGAATCTGGATTCTAGGGTCAGGAGCTGTTGTGGTTTCAGCTTCTGCCGAAAGAAATTAACTGATGAAATGAATGGGGAATCTACAGCAGGTCAGTGTTCTGGTCCAGTGCCACAAATTCACTCTAATTAGAAACAACTCCACAATAAAGAAGCCAAAGGGGAAACACCAGTGGGTTGGATCCAGTACCATGTTTCCAGGGGGGCAAGGACTTCCTCAGCTCCACCCTCCTGCGGCAGCACAGAATGCCTGCAGCAGGAGAAGAGCCCCCCAGTGGTATTTCAGGATACAGCAGGAAGGGGGGAGGCATGAAAATTATGCTCTGGAGGCAAAAGTCTTTGCATCCTCTGATGCTTTGCTGGATCCAACCCTATGTCCAGTAGCAAGGATGGTGGCCAATGGCTTCCAAACTCACTGCGCAAAATGAGGATCTCTTCCATAATTTAAAAGCACAAATCATGACAAATCATGGAGCCCAGTATGGACTGTGAGGTCTCTTTACAATTTTTGGAAGGACCTACATATCTGAATGTAGTTTTAGATAATCTTTATTGCCCTTCAGGGTTTTGGAAGGACCTACATATCTGAATGTAGGTAATCTTTATTGCCCTTCAGGCTAAAAAGCATACTTTTTCATAAAACAAATTTTTGTTGACTCTTGTTTCATGTTTTTACCTAGAAAGCATAGGCAAAGCATCTAATTCTGAAATACTACATTTCATTCAGTTATGCAGGTGTTTCTGTAGTTGTTCATATTTTTTTTAAAGAACAGTTTGGAAACCTTTTGAAAATTAGATGGTTGGCTTTTGTGTATCATCTGACACCTCACTGGAAAAGAGTGTTTATGCTTCTAGCAGAATGGCTCTGGGACTTCTAAAGGTTAATGCTATGAAAACATAGTGTGTCATCTTTTGGAATTTACTCAAACACCAAAACAACAAAGGTTTGGCTTTGCATTGGGATTTCAATAAGTTTGGTTTTAGTGCTTGTTGTAAAAATGTAGTTATCCACTACTCAGCTTCCCAAGGGATGTGGCTTGGCAAGGTACCAGCTGGTGCATTCTGTTTGTAAAACATGAGATAATCTCTCTAGTAATGCTACAGTTGCAGTATCTATGGAAATATGTTTAGGAAAAAGAAGGGGAAATTGCAAGAGATACAGCAGCCAAGTGTATTTCTTTTGTTCATGGTTAGATAATATATAACCTTTTATTTGCTATTTGATTTTTAGGATTTTGCATTTACTTATTCACCTTCCAGTGCATTTAGTTTTTCTAGGCAGTTGCTTTTTCAAGCAAGCAAATTTGATAATTTTTTTGCCTGGTGGATTAATAGGGATGTAATCCACAGTCATTTTTATTCTTCTCACAAATAAAGCAGCGTTTCTTCTCTTAACTACAAAACCTCATTAAATTTGCTTTTGTTAAATTACTGTTTGGCTGCTACAATTACAGTCTTGCTATTTTTCACTATCTTCAAAAATTAACATGATCATATTACTTTTCAAATTCTTCTTTTGATTAACCCTTTCAGATTCCTGCTTTCATGTTGAGCTCACTCTCCCCCACACTTCTGTTGAAAAATTGGTACTTCATGGACTCAGAACATATTGTTCTGACTCATTTTTGTTGTTATTTATTATAACTGCCCACTCCCAGAAAACATTCAGCTTGTTGGGGTTTTTTACATGCCAGGTTTTTCCCAGCGAAGGCACAGTCAAATGGCAAACCTATGTTTTTGTTCCCTTTCAGAAATCTCTGACAAGCCCACGACACTGAGTCCTACTATAGTGGTACAGCTCTATTCATTATTGATGACTTGGGGCCCGGCAGGCAGCCAAGTGCACAAGCAGCGCACACACATGGATTATCATGGTGTGAGGTTTATGTTCTGTATTTAGCAACCAAAGATGCTTAATTCCAAGAGAGGGTCTCCAGCCAGCTAGCCCGGCTACTGTACAGTTTTTCTTAATTTCAGCAATGATGGTAGAGTAGCTACGTTGCAGTGAACACTGCATAGACCCATAACTTAATTTTTTAATTCTGTTCTCTGAATTACTTAAATCAGTTCAGGATGTGTACAGTCATGGAAGAGAACAGGAGGTAAGCAGGCTGGAATGAATGGTTCTGATGACGCACAACCTAATGAGAATCAGTCATGCTTTCTAACAATGTCAGGTATGAGTTTCAAATGTCAGACCCTTTTCAAACTGCCTTAGTCGGGTTAGTAAAGCATGGTTGAGTTGCTTTTGAAGGAAACTGCTTTTTTCCACTTTCACCCCATTTGTTGCGCTTCTGAATCGCTGTGGTGTGCTTTTTAAAATGTCCATAGTGCTTCCTACAATGCCGCTTCCCCCTGCCCCTTTTCACTGTGCAATCTTTTTCTGACTAATGTGAGCGCTCTAGCACTAAACCGCTATGAAGTGCTATTGTGGCACCATTGAGATACTTTGACTCCATTTCAGTGCTGTAGTGGTTTAGTGCTGTTAGTGCTATAGCACTCACCTTAAATGTTTTTTAAAAGTCCGAGGAAGATTGCGTGGCAAAAAAGGGCAAGAAAAAAGTGGCACTGTTTTAAATTACCATAGCGCTCCAGAGATGGCTCATTAACAGAAGGAAATTCGCTGTAGGAAACCCCATCCCTGTATCACTTTACTTGAAATCAGGCCAACAACAAATAACATCCATTTAGAACGGTAATGTAAAAAGGCCTTCAGAATTATAGTATAACTAATGAATGGTCTCTGTATTTCTTCTTGATTAGATTTGAGTCTTACCTTGCATTTCACTCTGTGCTGCTTGCTTTTCGTGATCTCTTTACCCTGCTGGGTTGTTTTTCCACCAAACCACTTGCAAAGTGAGAATTCGCTTACTGCATCTGAATTCGCTTACTGCATCTGAAGAAGTGGACTCTAGTCTACTAAACTTACGTTAGAATAAAATGTTGTTAGTCTTTGAGGTGCCTCAAGACTACTATTTATTTCTGCTGTAACATATTAAAACAGCTGTCCCTCTGCTCAGTGGAGTGGTAGGATAACAGTAGGATCCACCCCTTTATGTATAGTTTGATAATCAGATGAATGGAATGGCTGCTTCTGTGTTCCATTAATTTTCAGAAGAAGGCATACTTAAGTGTTTTAATTCCCTCATATTGAAGCCTGTGAGATTTAGAAGTGTTTAACTTTCGTTGGATTGAGCTCAGAGCTCATAGATTACTTCTACACATAAATGGAAATAAATATTCCTATAGAATACTTTAAAATATTTACATGGTAAAACTTTTCTTAAAACAAAGAAGGGAAAGGCTCTTACTCTGTTGGGGAACAGGAGGTGACATACTGGGAATTTATGCCTTTTAATGTAGACATTTAAACATGAAAAAACATATTTCTTTTGATTAACAAATTGAATCTTACAGTAAATAATCTTCACTCTGGTTAAGCAAAGATAAAAATAAAGTCTTCCTGGGCGTAATTTAGAAGGGAAATGGGGTGGTCGTTTGCTTAGAAAAGCTGATTGTAAAGGGGTAGCTTGTTAGTCCGTCGTAGCAAAATAAAATCTAGTGGGACTGAAAACTAACAGCATTTATTTTAACATGAGTCAGATCAGATACATATGTAATAGAAAACAGTACTGGGGAATTTTTATCAGACAGGTGCAAGGGGAGGGGTCAAAGATTGGGTAGATGAATCTGAGAAAAGGTGAATTTTCTAGTTTTAAAACTGTTCTAGAAGTGGGTAATATTTCACTTTTCCATAAAAGTATATGTGCCAAAATTAATTATTTTTCCATGTTGTATTATTTCAATTTCTTTGATTTGGCTTTGTTACAATTTGGAAACAACATCTTAATATGTATTTTGGAATGAGGGCTCAACAGCATAATAAAACTTTGGTTTAGGCAGAGGCATCTCTTTTTAAAAAGGGATATAGCGCCACCTAGTGTAGAGGACCTTGTAATTTTGGACATAAATTTCTATTCCTGAGGATGCCATGGCATATGATTAATTAGAACATTGCAGAAGGGCTAACCTAAATGAGCAGCATACCTGGGACCCCAGATCCTACATTTTTATTCCAGGAATCAGTCTGTAACACTCAGGTAGTACCACAGCACTAACATGTAGGGTTGGCACGTATGTCGTTATGTCCAATCCTAACCTTTACTTACCGAAGTAAAATGGGATATGTTGAGGAGCAGCCAATACCAGACTGTCCTGTATTAGAATTTCACAAGATATTTGCCTTTTAGTAATCTTAATATAAGCTCCTGTTTGCTTAGACATGTCATAATAATTACTAAAATCCATCAATAATAAAAACCAATGGCAGGAAAAAGCAAACCTCATGGCGAAGCAAGACAAATCCCAAACTCAACTGAAAAAAGCTTTCCCTGGTACCTAAAGCTATCCATGGTGGGTGCCAGGTGACAGCTGTGGGGTGGGAGTACCAAAGATTAAACACCTCTGCATATAGAGCCACGGTGCTAGTAAACTACAGTGCAGTCTTAAGCAGAGTTAACCCTTTTGAGCCCATGGACTTCACTATAATTCTTTTTAGGATTGCACTGATGATTGCACATGGCCCTTCCTGAAATGACACACAGTCCTTTCAGCACCCCAAACAGTGTTGTTCTTTTAAAAGTGGCTAGATAGGTTCCCAACAGCCTCTGCCAAGTATGATAACCTAGAGTAGTTTCATAAGCTTTTTTTGTGATTATGGCATGAAAGAATTTTAAAGAACATTAAAAACTCCTTCTAACCATTAAGCCCTTGAGCACATCTAAAGCGGTTCTTTGGCTGCTAGCCATGCCCTAGATAGGTGGAACTGTAATTTTTTTTGGGAGGGGGGAATAGTCTTTTAATACTGTGTACTATAAAGGTGAATGAACAGATGTGCAACTTGGTTAGGAAAACAAAGATGAAATGTATAAGGGAGAAGAAAGGAATGGAAAGAAACACAGTGATTACCAAGAAGGCTAGTATGACTAAAAAGGGTAGGGGGGTCATCATGTGTTAAAGTTAATGGGACCATTCCATTTAATCTTTTTCTCTCTCATAGTTGATGCAGAAAACAGAGAATCCTCCACAAAGGGGGGTGATTAATATGATCCATGTTCGCACTGGTTGCATTTTACCCAGTGGCAACAACAAGACATTGTAACATCAGAATTGTTTAATTAGACTGGCCATGTATGACCTTAAATTTCAGGCATGTTGTGATGACTGGTCAAGTGAGCCAGGCTGTGCTCTCCATCCGTTTCCTTTGTGCCTAATGCAACATGCTTCTGTGTGACTCAAATTTATTTCTGTGTGGCTGACTTACTTGGAGGATGGTACCCTAAGACTGTAACAGGTAAATACCATTTTCAGAGCAGGCGATCACTGGATACCCATCTAAATTTTTGAATTTCAAGTTCCTTTCCCATATACATGCAGATGTCTCACACACAACTGAAGAGAGGATTTTCTAGTGTGTAGAAGATGCCCTCTGCTGGAAAAGAGGGCTTCTCGCTGATGTTTGTGCATACACAGCTCTGTGTCCCATGTGTGTGCATATACATACTGCTCAACATTTGAAAAATTACTTCTCTGTCATCTGAACTAAACACTTGTTCAGTGTATACTTTTTAACCTTCCCTGCTGTCAGCATTTGTCTCTTCTGTTACACTGAATGATTTTAAAATACCATGTCTTTATGCACTAAGTAGTATACACAGCAATACTATTGTTGAGTTTTGCCTGCTGGGTAGCATAGGGCTGCTACTAAATATCCTTGTGCTGGCAGAGCACGACACTGTGTCAGGAGAAGAAATTATACTGCTGCAAGTGGGGATCCCCCAATACTAGGGGGGAATCACTCCCCCCATTCCTGCCACTGCCAGGCTGGTGATTCTTCCAGCCCACCCATTTGCTGCAGCCAAAGGGGGCACCACTGCCAGGCTGGTGATTCTTCCAGCCAACCCGTTTGCTGCAGCCATCTGTCTCCCTTATCGCCAGCTGAGGGGGCAGCAAGGGCTGCTGTACCTCCCCACTGGACCTCCTGGTTGACTTCAGCACCTCCCACTCTGACTCCCTCTTTAGGGTTTTGTGGGCAGGTGGGCTCCATGGGCTTGGTAGGGGGAAGTAAGGACACCTGTGCTCCTCTGCCCAAGTCCAAATCCTTGACTGCCAGCAAGGGGGGGGGCAGTGAGGATTCCTGTACCACAACCCCCATCACCTGATTCCCTTCTTGCCAGCTCAGCAGGACGTGCCGGGGGGGGGGGACCCCATCAACTCACATTGCCTAGCCTGGTGTGGCCCAGGGCCCCACCACCCACCAGCTGATTAGTGGTGCCTGGAAGCCTCTCCCATTGTCCTACACTATGGCAGCTGGGCCCACAGCAGTTCTTGCTGTCTTCTGCTGTAGCATCCGAGCCTGGAGCTTTGCCTGGTTTCTTCGGAGGTGGCAGCCAGGCCTGGAGCCTTGACGTGGCAGAAGGGCCCAGAGCCTTGCTCAGTATCCTCTGCTACCATGGCTGGGCCCTGAGTCTCTCCTGGTGTCCTCTGCCATGGTTGAAGGGCCCAGAGCCTTGCCCACCGTCCTCCACTGCAGCGCCCAGGCACGGAGCTTCACCCACCATCCTCCGCTGCAGCGGCTGGGCCCAGAGCTTGGCTTGGAGTCTTGCCCAGCATCCTCCGCATGGCGGAAGGGCCCAGAACCTTGCCCACTGTCCTCCACTGCAGCGGCCAGGCACGGAGCTTCACCCACCGTCCTCTGCTGCTGCGGCTGGGCCCAGAACCTTGTCTGGAGTCCTCTGCCATGGCAGCTGAGCTTGGAGCCTCGCCCAGCATCCCCTAGAGAACTATAGAAATGAGAATTTAGCTGATGGGGAACTCTGTGAAACTATAGGCACAAATAGCCAGGAGTGGGGAAAAACACATAAAATGTGGATTAAAACTTCTTTTTCCCAGAATCCTTGTAGGTACCTGGCTTTGAGTCTTCAGATAAAAATATTCATTAGGAATCTCAAATCCACAGTGGAGGACGCAAGGCCAAGCACCCCTCATAGGTAAGCCAGGGAAAGGAGTTCACTAGGGGTGGGGAGACCATGCCTCAGGGCAAAACTCCTGAATATTTTCCATTCTTCTTCCCAGGAAAAGAGATGGGTGTTCAGACCTTGTTCAAACATGAGAAACTGTACTAGTTTAACAATCCTCATTAGGTTAGAGCAGCACCTTCCACTGATGAGAATGCAGCACCTCCCACAGGGTAAGAATGCACTCTGAAGAAAGTTGACTTCTGGCCAACCAAGTCCCAAATGCAGGTAAGCTCTGTATCACATCCCTGAAAGGCACGACAGCCATAGCTACCCAGATACCTTACTCCACCTTTAGCCACTTCTAATCAAACACTCATGGCTCTTGTAGAATCAGAGCCAGGGACATAGACGCAAGGCAAAATGTGTATCAGAATTCCAAAACAACTCTCTGCAATGGATGGATGGATGGATGAGCATTGCTTCAGTGGCTACATTGTCTTCTCCAATAGGTAAATCTTTAAATCATTGATATTGGGTGGGGCAAAGGGTGTGAGTACCGGTGGTGGAGTTAGGATTAGGAGATGTGGCATAGAAGAGTGCCTAAGTGGTAGCATCCTTTCTGTCAATCACCTCCCAACCTTATTGCTCCTGGGATTGTTGGTACTCAGCATTTCTTTTCTTCTTGTCTCACTTCAGGCAACTGGGCTGACATCCAGCATGTGCAGAAGCAAAGATGTTTCTCATTCCCAGTGCCCTGCAGGACGAAGTACTAGGCCTACAGTAGCTCCGTGGCCAGGGTGAATCCAGCTGCCACCATCTTGTTGTTGCAGATCTTCTGTGCCTTTCCAGATTCTATAGCAGGCATAAATGTAACAGGCGCAGTCATATTGAGTGAGCAGATGTGGCGGTGGACAAGGCAACTCATAAATTTTTGTGAAAACAAAAAAGTTGGCAATCTCCATTCATTGGTGATGGAGTTGGAACATACTCCACAGGTTATCATATTCAATAAAAACACTGTTTCAGCCGTGTCCCTCTTCTTACAGTAGCTGGAAGATCATCTTATCTTGTTTGTTACCAACCTCAGCTGTTCATGATGGAACACACAAAGGGGGGGGGGGCTTCACTGTAAAGTTCTACCAGGGCTGCCAGTTTGCCTCTTAGGCATGTGGCCTTACCACTGGGGCACCAGCAAGGATAGGCAATGACTCTTGCCTATGCTAATCTACAGTCACAGGCTTCTTTTGAGGCTAAAAGGGAAAGACCCTAAGTCGCTTGGAGAAAGACTGGAAAAACTGGCAGCTATTGGCAAGCAATCAAATGCGTGTGGGAGAGGGGAAATGGAAGGCATCCTGGGTGTTTCAACTGCCTGGGTGAGGCCATGGGTCCTTTCACTGCTGATGGACTGTCACATCATAGAGCACTTTCATACATGCTAAATAATGCAGTTTCAAACCACTTCAGCAACCGTTCACAGGTTGATTTTACCATTTCACACAGCAAAATCCAGTTGCAAAGTGCATTGAAAGTGGATTGAAAGTGCATTATTTAGTGTGTGTGAAAGCACCCTAGTGTGTCAAGTATCGTTTCCCAGCCCTTTCTCCTGGGAAGCCATAGCCAGGTCCCAAATTCAATCCCTGTCTCGTGCTAAGTATATATGCTGCTTCACTGAGCTACAGCTCACAGTTTATATGGCTCAGTACATATGAGGTGAGGGGTGGTGGGAGAGGATCTTTCCTGTGGCAGGTGGTGGTACAGCCCCTGAGCAGGAGTCACATTCTAGTCACACTGCCTTTTTCTTTTCCATTCATGGGGTTTTTAAATGGCTGGCTTTATTGGTAACTTGTGATAATTTTATGGTGCTTTTAGTTGTAAACCACCTCGAACAGAGCTCTGGAGAAGCAGTACAAAAACATCCTAAGGCTGGGGTCACACGCGCTAGTTGAACGGGAGGGGAAGCGAGGCTGTTTCCTCCTGAGGACATGCAGTTGCAAGATCAGACATCCCTTTGTAGCTGTGTGTGTAGCCCATCACTGTGTGATCAGACGCAACTGCGGGTGAGTCGGGTGTTTTTTCTTGTTTTTCCCCATGCACATAAACAAGGAATTGCACCTCTGCACTGAGGGCCCTCTATGGAGTATGCAATGATGCGCATACTGCGGGGGGGGGGGGGGGGCGGGCGGGCGGCGGGCATGAGCCGGGATGGAATGATCAGACCATCCCAATGGCATGAGAGCATGCTTGCACGATCAGACAGGGAAAAGTCCGTCCGTGGCCTGTCAGAACCTGTTAGAGCTGGATTTTCCCCAGCGTCTTTTAACTCCACTTCCGTAATGGAGCAGCATGGGTTGCCGACGACTGCGGGACATTTTTGCACCCTTTAGATCTGTCAGGCATTCACAGTTATGTCAGATCTAAAGGCACATGTGATCGCAGTCTAAATGAATAAATCTGTATTTATTACAGAACAATCAGAAGATGAGATTTATTTTGTGGAAGTTCTCTCATTGTATCCTGGCTAGATATATGAACTTGCACGTGCTTCCCACTGCTTTGCCCTTTCCCAGTGAGCTAGTAGCCTGGAGAGGAATAATGGAAAGATGGGATAAAAGATACTTTAAACAAACATAAATGGTGCTGCCTGTCTTGTCCTTGCTCCTATGGTGTGCTTTTTTTTACAAGTACTCCCCCTTGAAAAAACCACTTTCTCCTCACACAAATACTGATACAAACAGGTTGTGTGTTGAATATTGTCTTTAGAGACTCATCAGCACCCCAGCAGGGACCAAACTCTTTTGGAAAGGCTCTAAATTCTGCTTAAGAGCCTCCTGCTTAACTGGGCTGCAGAGGCTGTAATTGAAAGGCACTGCTGTTTATTCCTGGGGTGTGCATACGTATGGGGAGGATAATGTTATCATGGTATTAAAAAAATGCATGTTGGTTGATGTCTTTCTCTGTGTGGCTGGTGTGGAGGCATCACCAGTGTGCAATAATGTGATTGTTGTTCAGTGGAGTATCTGTGCCTGGCAGGTGAAATTGCTTGCAAGGTCTAGAGTATTTTGTACATGGTAGAAACACTATCCACTTCTGATGTTTAGTGCTAATGCCATGTTTTACATACGATATGAGGAGCTGTGTTAATGATCCAATCCCTCCTCTTAAGAGGGCTCAAAAGGGGTTCTCTCAGGGGAAAGAAAACCATGAAGTGTCTGATTGAGATGGGATGCCCAGGGCATAATCTCACTGTCCAAAATTAGAGCTGGCAGATTACGTCCCCTCTAATAAAGTAATGGTTGTCTCACAATTGCATTTCTGATTTTATAATCCTGTCATTAAAATGCAAACATGGGGCCTTTTGGAGGGCTTCTGTTACCTTTTGTCACACTTGCCACTCATAATGGACTTGTGATAGAGAAACTTGCATGCATTTGTGGAATTACTATTGTGCACAACTTTCTTTTCCTTTGCAAAACAACAACAACAGTATAGAACAGGGGTGGCGAACAAGTTCGACAAAAAGAGCCAAAATTTTAAACTGTGAGAGTCAGAGAGCCACACCACGCAGTGACCTGCCAAAACAGACAAACACTCACACAAAAGCATATACTTTTAACAACGACGCCCCGAGGAACTCCCCACACCCCGACCTACCGGCCGACGCCAGCACCGAAGACCGGGAGAGGGAGGCAGCGCCCCAACGCCGAACCTCCCCAGAAGACGCCCGGCTGCACGAGACGACCGCAGGACGCGCTCGGGCGCGGGGGCGAGAGCCCCGGCCCGAGACGCATGACAGAAGCAGCGACAGGGGAGCAGGGCCGGCGGCGCGGCCTCAACGGCGACCGGATGACAGGGAGCGCGTGTCCGGTGGGCGTCTACCCGGCGGCGCGCGTCTCCTCTGTTAAAGGGGGGGCGGGGCCGGGAGTGGAAGAGTGGTGTGGCCCGGGAGTGGGAGGGGGGAGAAAAT
>NW_015173675.1:306996-316032 GCF_001447785.1 Gekko japonicus
ACTAGGCAAGTGTCTGAATGAGGACCCTGTCAGTTGACAGGGAACTTCATGTCTTCCACAATGATAGGGTGATGTTACGTTCGGATCAAGCCATCGTTCTCAAGGTTAATCCAGTTCCTTCGCAAGTCAGAGATCATTGTTTTACCTTCCTTTGTCTCAATTATAGGCATGACAAGGAAAGGGAATGACATTGCCTCAATGTCCGTAGGGTATTCAATTTTTACATTGACAGGCCAAGTAGTGGCATGATTCAGATACCCTCTTTGTTTCCATTAGGATATTTTCCTTAGGTCAACTGGTATTGCCTTTTACCTTGAGTAAGCGGTTTTAGGGGTGACATCATTGTTGCATGCAAGGCTCTGGGGCTGAATCCACCCAAAAATGTTGCAGCATATCCTCTGTGGGAGGCTGCTACGTCAGCAGCTTTCTGATCATTTCCTATCCTTGGAGACAGTAGGTACGGTGGCCACCTGGAAGTCTGTGCACTCTATAGAGTAGAGTGCTATAGAGTAGAGAAGCTGACCTTGGCTGTGACAGCCTTTCTTTGGGGTGTGCCGCAGCATACTCTGTAACCAGAAGATGGATTTCCCACCCTGGGGCACACTGCTATTTTATGTCCCAAGAGTAAGGACTGCCCTACTCCCAGGACCACCGGAGAATGGAAGATTTGTATTCACTTACTGTGAAGCTTCCTTCTCGGTGGTCCGGGAGTGGGGCAGTCCTACCCACCCAGTTTTGGGGGGCAGCTTCTGGAGGTTATTTTGGAGGAACATTTATGAAGTTTCTCTGAGACACTAAAACAAAAATTTTTGAGTTAATTGGGTGAGAGAGCGACAGAAGGTTTCAACCTTGGTCTACACCCGCTGGAGGGGCATAAAATTATGAGGCTGGTTGCCCCGAAAATTGAGTTTCACTATGGTGGGGAGAAGTGTTTTTTCCTTTCCTTAGTGTGATGTTAGGGGATGCACGGCTTGGAGACGACTATTTCTATTATTGGGGGGTTAACCCCCCAATTTTTAATTATTTTTTAAAATTTCCAATTTTCTGCAAACCTTGGGCTTCCTCAAGTTTGTAGAAAGATCTCCTTTGTCTGTTCATGGCTCCAATCTCCAGATTTGAGTATCTACAGATTTGGTCGAGTTGAGAATTTAATATATCAATGCATATTAGGAATATAGTATCAGTGTTCGCCTTCCGGTTTTTGGTGCTCTAATGGCGGGTTCTGAGTTCTGAGAGACGCGTCCCATGAACCAGTAGATGGGAGGGCGTGCGATTGTCCGCACCTCCCTTGGAGCCCTTGCGATGGGCTCCTAGCCATGGGGCATGGGGGTAGTCTTTCCTCTGGCAACAAGCCGGCGAAGGTCAGGGCAGTAGCGTGCTTATTTTTGAAGGTGAAGCACCTTGGCATGCGGGTAGAGGTAGTGTATCTCTGAGGCTCTGATGTAGAGTCATGGCAAGATACTATAAGTTAAACCCAGAGATATGGATCCTGGCACTTTCCACCGTACATAGAAGTGGGGAGAGCATGAAGATTTGTTGAATGTTATTCAGAGCAGGCTGAGCCTGCGTCACAGTCAAAGTTTTGGGAAATGTTGTTCTCCAGCCTTCTCCTTTAAAGAAAAAGTAAGGTGGCCGTTGGGTGGAAAGGAGAGAAGGAAGCAGGAAACGGGGAGAGGCAATAGGGGTTTTAGAAAAAAGAAAAAGGAAATAATGGGGGAAAGGGAAATGAGATGCACCCAACAAGTCCTTGTGGGTTGTCCACGTGTTCATTCTACTCCTTGCTTAATACTTACCTTTAATTTTTATATCAATTTCCCCAACAATCTGTTTCAGCAGATTATAAATACATAGTACTGATAAACCAAACATCTTTCAGTTCCCAGCCTACATTAGTGTTGGAATCTTGCAGTAAGAAGTTAGTTTTATCTTCTAGCAAACATATAAAATCTATCCCTTGATGCTAGTTTTCCTTGTAGAAAAGCATAACTGGATTTCTGAAATATGACATGTTAGATGATCTTTACTGTAAAGAAAAGTGCATTTACAGGTTCCTGATGTGACTGCTTCTATGCAGAATCATTCTTTGTATGAGCATTTTGGGTCAGGCTGCGATCTGAGTTTTTTTCTTCTGCTTCTCACTAAAATCATTGAAATATATTCTGTCAGTCTTTCACATCAGAGGTGTAAATGGATTTCTTGAAAGTTTTTCTTCCAAATGGTAAAAGGCAATCACTTTACAACTCTGACTCCATTACAGGCTGCACTGCAAAGCGTAACATACCACCCTAACTTTCTGAATGCTCTGCTGTTCAGTGACCTTGCATCCACAAGGGCAGATGTTCAGCTAGTGCAAAGAAGTGGTTGGCTGCAAGCTCTTTATCTCCATGCGTTGCATATTTGACAGCACTTGCACAAAAAGCACAGTAGAGGGAAGAGCAGTCAAGTTTAAGTTTTTAGGATGGATTTACTTTACTTAAAGGCTTTTGTGTGCCCTAGAGTAGAGAAGAAATCATTCCTTTGCCTTGTATTGTGTACTTATAATTCCGGCCCTGTAGGGTCATAGATGACATACTGTGCCTATATAGTAGTTTCCCCTTTGTGAAGGAGGAGTCGGGGTATACATATATTAATAAATATAATTATTTGTTTCTTTTGATATTGTAGTGTTTCAGTTAGGTAATACAAATATCTCTAGGATTAAGGAGCATACTAAGACACTCTGAATAACTCTCATTTCCCCACTAGTGTTCTTCGATTTGTCTAATTTTATCAGTGTCTTAAGTCATTGCTTTATGGATTTAGACCTAAATAATGACATTATGTGGATTCAGAACATAACTTAGACATGTATCTTATACTTAAAGGCATGCCAGAAGATGCATGAAAGCATCAAATTATGTATATAAAATTAGATAAAAACTTGCAATTTGTGTTCTAAATTTTTGTATCATAATCCCATACTACCACGTCCCTATAGCTTCCCTTGTATTTCAGACCCCATTATGCTACAGATAAATGCCATGTCTTCCTAAGAATCTAAGGGAAAGGCCTATACCACAAGAGTACAATTTCCCCCCTGGAAATTATTTCTCTCTCCCCTATACTCCTATCTTGGGGCACAGTTTGGCTCTATAAATACTTACTCTGTTGATGACAAGGAACTCATTCCTGAGTGTATTAAAGTAGGTGGAGCTAGCCTGGCTTCTTGTATGTGCGAAGAAATACTAGAATTATCCTTTTTGAACCATTATTCTGATAAATCTGACTGCTGGGAAGACGGTGAAGTGGTGAAACAAGTTACTCATCTCAGCGCATCCTCGACAGTAAAGGCATGGCAGCCATGGTCTTTAGATTTGGAGTTAAGGACAAAACATCAATTTCATTTTTCTCTTCTCTTTATTACAGCTGAAGTGTTTTCTGCTATACAGGAGAATCTGATCCAAAGACACGTGAAATATAAATATAGGGAAAAATATGGTTCTTCTTACAAATGCAGGAAGATAGTGTGGTAAATTTGCTATCTTGCTGTGATGGAGCATGGTTCTGTCTAAAGTAACTCTGGAAGGGAGCTGTCAACTTAACAAAAGATTCTTAATGTCCCTTTTAATAGCTACAGCTCTTTCTCTGGATGGGTCTGGAAGAGTGGCCCATAAGATAAGTGCTCGGCAGATGGTGTATGGAGAACAGTAGCGTATTTGGGGTTTTCTGTGATTATTTGCAGGGCTATTTTTGGGCAGGAACGCACAGGAACGGAGTTCTGGCTGGCTCCCGAGTTTGCCACACCCAGCAGGAACTCATTAGCATAATAGGCCACACCCAACAGCAGGAACTCATTAGGATTGGCTACATTAGGGGTGTGTGGACTAACATGCAAAGGAGTTCCTGCTACAAAAAAGGCCTGGGTTTTGACAACAAACAAGGTAAACAGAATAAGAAGCAAAAGGTGGGTGTGGCTGGATGACCACACTTCTGGTAACATGGGGTGTGTGGCCTAATATGCTAATGAGCTGTATTGTCATGGGTGTGGCCTAATATGCTAATGAGTTTCTGCTGTTGGGTGTGGTCTATTATGTTAATGAGTTCCTGCTGGGCTTTTTCTACAAAAAAAGCCCTGATTATTTGTATGTATGTGTGAGTACTTGTGTGCCTGGAAGTCATGGTAACTTCTGGCAACCCCTAGTGGGGCTAGGATGTTTCAGAGAGATGGCTTGATATTGCCTGCCTCTGCATCCCGGCCCTGGTATTCCCTGGAGGTCTTCCATCCAAGTAATTGCCAGCAATGCTCCCTCTAAGCTGTGGAGTCTTGTGAGCAAAAATTCTACTTTGTGAGCTACTGGCATTAAAGTTGTGAGCGAGCGATTTGGTTTCTGCATAAATTAATTTTCTCTGGAGCCAACCTTCCTGAGCTAAGACAAAAATGTGTGAGCCGGAGGCTAAAAAACTGTGAGCTAGCTCACACTAACTCAGCTTAGAGGGAACACTGCATTGCTTAGCTTCTGAGATCTGATGAGTTTTGGGCTAGCCTGGGCTATCCAGGTCAGGGCAGTACCATGCTTATTTTTGAAGGTGAAGCACCTTGGCATGCGGGTAGAGGTAGTTTATCTCTGAGGCTCTGATGTAGAGTCATGGCAAGATACTATAAGTCTCTACTCCAATGCTCTCTCATCCAAAAAATGTGAAACCCAGAGATATGGATCCTGGCACTTTCCACCGTACATAGAAGTGAGGAGAGCATGAAGATTTGTTGAATGTTATTCAGAGCAGGCTGAGCCTGCGTCACAGTCAAAGTTTTGGGAAATGTTGTTCTCCAGCCTTCTCCTTTAAAGAAGCTCACTTGCTATCTGCACATTTTAGCTGTACATTTTAGTTGTATGATTGAGTTTTATCCTGAATGCAATGTTTTAAATTACAAGCATTTTTGAATGTAATCTTGTATTGTAGTGTAATGGCCAATGGCCGTATACAATAAATCTAATCTACTTGGTATCTGCTGTTTATCCCCTTTCAAACTCTGTTAGCATAAGAGTTAAATTTTGATTGCTGGAATTAAGCTGTTGTAAGGTGGTATTTTAAAAAATCTTTATCACACTGTATTAATTTAATTTTAACTGGTGTTCTCTGAACATTTAAGTTTCTCTTGGAAGCATGATATTGGCTGCCACCAGGTCTTTGAGGACAGCACTGAGTGTAGGAAATTCAGATTTTTGTTCTTTCAGTTTACAGCCTTTCAGAATCTGTAGTGGCACACAACGTATGTATTTAAGTACAGACCTTGCCTCTCTCTTCCTTCTCAGCAAACCTGTGAATAAAGGTCATGAATATTCCCTTTTTACAAGCATAGAACCTAAACCGAGAGTGACATGTCAAGGTACCCTAGGGAAATATGGCTGAACAAATCCAGATCAAAGATTTGGGACCATTTTTGTACTTCTTTAAATTCTTCCCTTTAAAAAAAATTTGAATAGATTTTGCTTTCTTAAAAAATACAGAGGGAGATTCGTAACAAATATTTGCGGGGAAACAACATCAGTTTTGAATGGGCTACATAAGGTTTGTGAATTAATATGCATTAAGTAGCAGACTATTTTATTAATTTATGATAAAGTATTGAAGTATGAGAGAATGGGTGAAGTGAGAATTGCCATTTGCTGTTGTGAAGTTGATGCTTGTCATGTTGTCTCCCAGTCCTAAAACCTTGCCTTTAAGTTTTGTCTTCATGAGACTTAAAACCTTGTCTTATGCCCAAAGATCATCCTAAACCTCTTTGCTGTCACTGAAGAAAACAAATCTTTTGCCTCTCTTTGCTTGGGGGCTGTGGAGAGCTGAAGTGGTGCTGTGTGACTGAATTAGATGAAAGACTTGCCTTCCCACCACAGAGACATGGAGTCTAATCAAGTGAAATGAGTTCTGAGATCTCAGCTGACTTCCTAGGGGATATCAGTTTACATTACAAAATCGCATGACACCTAATTCATCACTGTTGATGCAGACTTTACTCAGGAGAGGGCCCCTGCTCAGACAGCATGATAGTAAACCACCTGTCCCCTCTCCAGAAGAGGTCATTTATTAAGCAGCATTGGTGGGAAGGGTCTGTAAAGCACTGACCTCCATATTTATGACGTGTGTGTGGAGGGAAAGGGGGTTGTCAGACTCAAAAGTGGGAAGACAGTGCATGAAAAGATAGCTTATGCCCTGAACTGAAGTGAATCTAAATCCTTTTCCACTCTTGAACCTATATATGAAAACAGAGCTGAGCTTTACGGAGATTTCAGCAGATTAAAAGCACTAATTTGACTCACATAAGAAGTGACCAGTTTTTGCTTTTGAATGTGCTGAAAATCTTTATCAAGAAGGATAGACTGGCTGGCATAAACTCACAAATCATGGTCTTATGGTACTGATGAAACAACCCTCTAGGCAGGAATTTGCGGGGGGGGGGGGCCGGGGGCCCCAATAAAATTAAGTTATTAAATACCAGTAAAATTAACAAATGGAGTGGAAATGCCTTTGCAGAGCCAGCCCTTAAAGGCCTCTGCCTTGCCGTTGTGCTCCTGGCCCCACAGACTGGGCTCTCTCCAGCCTGTGCGTTTCTCTCCCCAAGACTGGGCTTTTTGAATGGCGGCTTTGCAGAAGCTGCAACCAGCTGGGGGAGGCTGAACAAGCCAGGGGAATGGAACTCAGCCTTGGCTCACCCACCAAGTCCAGACTGGATCTTCTGACTGGCTTGTTGGTTTGCTCCCCTGCCAGATGTAACCCATCCCCTCCCTGCCGTGTTTACTCAGGAGTAAGAGGCAGTGGGCCCATTGGGGCTTACTCCCCGGGGAGGAGATCTGCACCCCAGGCAGACAGGAGGAGGAAGCAGCGGGGGCTGGCCATGGACTACGTTATAATGGACTACGGAAATCAGCTGCCATCGTTAACAGCAATATGAATCACTAGCACTTTATATTGTTAAATCGGTTGTTTAATTGTTTTAACTGTTTTAATTGTTTAATATATTGAGTATTTTATGTAAGCCGCCCTGAGCCAGTTTGGTGTAGTGGTTAAGTGCACGGTCCCTAATCTGGGAGAACCGGGTTTGATTCCCCACTCCTCCACTTGCACCCACTGGATGACCTTGGGCAAGCCATAGTTCTGACAAAAGCTGTCCTTGAAAAAGAGCAGTTTCTGTCAGAGCTCTCTCAGCTCCACCTACCTCACAGGGTGTCTGTTGTGGGGAGGGGAAGGTAAAGGAGTTCGTAAGCCGCTCTGGGACACCTTTGGGTAGTGAAGGGCAGGGTATAAATCCAATCTCTTTTTCTTCTTCTGAGCCGGCTATGGCTGGGAGGGCGGGATATAAGTATGATTAAATAAATAAATGGTGGGCCCCCGGCTGCAGCAGAGCCCCACAGGCTGACAGGAGGAGGAAGCGGCGGGGGTGGGCTGGTGCGCATGGAGGCCAGCATGAGCAGGCTGCTCTTTGCACCTTCTAATCTCTCAGGTGTGCAGTGGCCGGGGGAGCTGGGAGTGCTGTGGCATCTTCAGATGCACGTGGGGTGCTGCAGAATCGAAAGGAGGCAGAGCCCTGTGTGTCCCACCGCTGGCTCTGGCCCTGTGATGCAGGGACATTACTCTGGTATTGAAAGCATATGCACTAATCCAAATGTGTAGCAGTGGGATGTCTAACGTTTTCATGCATCAGGATTTGATTTGGCAAAGTTTCTGTTTTTCAAACTAACAATTTTTTTAAAATTTCTTCTAGGGTATTGTTATAACTCCTTTGCTCCTGCTGCTTTTTGTGAGTATTTTTAAAATTGATTTTCTTTTTACTAAGTAGCATACTATTTGTTAAGTAGTTGTGTGAAAAAGGAAACATTTTGAATGTTCCAGATTGCTATCGTTAATCAAAGTTTTCGTGGGCAGTTTTTTAATAAGTTCTCTAAAGCCGGCATAAATAAAAATGTTCCACAGAGCACAGTCCTGACTACTTCCCCACTTAAGTTTTTCTGCCTTTGGTATAGCAGATACATAGACTGTTAGTTACTGCAAGCCCATAGCAAGTATTTGTGGCAACATAACATGTAACTTTCTGACATATTGTTTTCTGGGAGATGCATCATCTCATACATAGGGGTAGCAGAGCCATGGCCAACCTTCCTTGCTAGACAGGGCTGCTGTGTTCCAGAGGGAAGCTCAAAGAAATGGATAAGAGAACAAGTAATTTCTTCATGGCCAGCACAAAATTTCTGTAACCTGCTAGCCAAGCATAAGAATCTTTATAGTTTACTGCCTGTGAATGTTTAACATCAGAAAAATATATGCAGGCCCCGGTCATACGGGCAGGAAACTGCGTGGGAGAAGCGTGGCTGTTTGCCCTGGGGCAAACTACTGCGCAGTTACTCGATCAGACCTCCTGTGGAGGTCCTGTGGAGGTACCGTGGAGGTTCCATGGCAAGGGAGAGGTGCTGATCACAGGACAAGCCGGCGCGCAACGAAGAAGTGTGCGCCGCGGCAAACTGTTTTTGTTTTGTGTGTACACGACGAATGTGCATGCTCCGTTGGGTGTGTGTGCGCATCCACAGAGATGTGGACAAAAAAACCCCACCTTATTTGCAAGGGGACATGGGCGGGCGCCGGATGCCACCGGAAACGTGATCAGACGCCCGCCCTTGCCCTGCAGTTTCCGGAAACTAGTACCTCCGAGGTACTAGTTTTTTGCCACGCAGTTTCGGCTGGAAGCCTCGGTTGTGCCACGGGAGTGCTACGCTTCCCAGATGTGCTGGTGAGATTGCGCCCGGAAACTCCGCCTGTTTTCCGTCTCACTTGTGTGGCTTCTGTTCCGTGTGACCGCAGCCCCAGTTACTTTTCAGCTTGTAGGCTTGGATCCCATGTAGAATTTCCTGAAATGCTGCTTGGGTTGGGATGAGGTGCAGAGGTCCCCCAGGAATAGCTTGGATGGGGGTCTCCTGCAAGAGGTAGGGGATTGGTGAAAATCACATGCCTTCCCCATGGAAATTCTAGGCAGGACCCAAGCCATAATCTGTTACCCACTTACAA
>NW_015173675.1:316638-401539 GCF_001447785.1 Gekko japonicus
CAAACTGTGGCTCGGGAGCCACATGCAGCTCTTTCACGCATATTGTGTGGCTCCTGGCAGGGTGGCTGGGGAAGCAAAGGGGAGGCATACCTCCCCGATCGGTCTTCCCTTCCCCAGCCAGTGTTCCCCTCCCTGGGTAGGCTTGAGGTGGGAGGGAGCAGAGAAAGAAAGCAACTAACTTTAAATGCATTCTCAAACCCCCCACCCCACCTACAAATATCATTGGATAAATAAATATCATTATCAATATCTGTTTTTTACCCCATTTGTTTTTATTTTTGGCAGCCTCATTTAATGTTAATAAAAAGCAAATCTGCATATTTTTCAATAAAAATGTCTGTGTAATATTTGTTCATGTCTTGCAGTTCTCAAACATCTGATGTTTATTCTATGTGGTTCTTATGTTAAGCAAGTTTGGCCACCCCTGCTCTAGACCTCACCCTTCTGCCTTCTTTCTGGCAGCTCCATCTCTTCAATCTGTGTCTAGTACTATTTTATTGTGTGCCCCTTTCCCTGTTCTCAGACTTGCCCATCTACTGCATCCATGTGCTTCTTCCTCTGTGGAAACTGAATTCAGAAGTGCATGCAAACATGATTTTCAGATATTTACCTTTGTCCTAAACACATGTAAAGTTGGACATGGGTTAGTCTTCCCTGTTAATACTGTTGGACTTCTCAGCAGCCTTTGAGGCAGTTAACCACTCCATTGTTATTCACCGCTTTGAATATGGAGTTGGTATTGGGTAGCCCTTTGTAGATTTCACTCTTTTCTGTCGATCACACTCAAAGAGTCTCCATTGGAGGTGTAGAATCAACTGGGTGGAATTTATCTTGTGGAGTGCCACAGGGTTCTGTTCTCTTATCCACGCTCTTTTATATGAGGCCACTGAGTGAGATTATCCAGAGCTTTGGTATTGAGTGTCATCACTATCCAGATGACACCCAGTATTTCATTATCCAGGCCCCTAGTTGCATCCATTTTGGTTTTGAACTGGTGTTTTGAGGCTGTGATCAAGTAGCTAAGGCAGAACAACTGAACCTGAATCCAGACAAGACATAGGCAATGCTAGTTGGAAAGGCTGATATTTTAGAGGGACTGAATCCACTTGTCCTAGGTAGAGTAACATTGCCTTTTTCACTGCAGGCCAAGAGCTTGTTTGAAAAGCAAGTTGGCATGGTGGCCAGGAGCAGTTTCTGTCAGCCGCATCTCATTTGCAAGCTCTCTCATTACCTAGACTGAGCCTATCTGGCCACACTGATCAATGTTTCTGTAACCTCATTGTTGAATCACTGCAACATGCTCTATGTGGGACTGCCCTTAAAGACAACCTGGAAACTACAATTGCTCCAGAATGCGGCAGCCAGATTATTGTCAGGGGCTAGCTGCCAGGAAGATATGTTACCCATTTTGTTGTTGTTCTTGTTCAGTCGCACAGTCGAGTCCGAGTCTTTGCGACTCCATGGACCACATCACGCCAGGCCCTCCTGTCTTCCGCCATCCTCTGGAGTTTGCTTAATTTCATGTTCGTTGCATCGATAACACTGTCTAACCATCTCATCCTTTGCCATCCCCTTCTTCTGTTACCTTCAATCTTTCCTAACATCAGGGTCTTCTCCAGTGAGTACTCCCTTCTCATTTGGTGGCCAGAGCATTTGAGCTTCAGCATCTGTCCTTCCAGGGAACAGTCAGGGTTGATTTCCTTTAGGATTGAGTGATTTGATCTCCTTGGTGTCCAAGGGACTCTCAAGAGTCTTCTCCAGCACCATAATTCAAAAGCATCTATTCCTTATGGACCAACTCTCACAGCCATTACTACTGGGAATACCATTGCTTTGACTATGTGGACTTTTGTTGGCAGTGTAATGTCTCTACTTTTTATTATGCTGTTTAGGTTTGCCATTGCTTTCCTCCCAAGGAGCAGGCATCTTCTCTCATGGCTGCAGTCACCATCTTGGATCCCAGGAATGTGAATTCTGTCACTGCTTCAATTACTTCCCCTTCTATTTGCCAAGGAGTGGTGGGGCTGAATGCCATGATCTTAGTTTTTTTGATGTTGAGTTTCAAGCCAACTTTTGCACTCTCTTCTTTTACCCTGACCAAGAGACTCTTGAGGTCCTCTTCACTTTCTGCCATTAGAGTGGTATCGTCTGCATATCTGAGGTTGTTGATGTTTTTCCTGGCAATCTCCAGCTTGTGATTCATCCAGGCCGGCATTTCTCAGTATGTACTCCCCATATAAATTAAATAAGCAGGGTGACAATATACATCCTTGCCGTACTCCTTTTCCTATTCTAAACCAATCAGTTGTTCCATGTCCGGTTCTAACTGTCGCTTCTTGACCCTTATACAGGTTTCTCAGGAGACATGTGAGGTGGTCTGGTACTCCTGTCTCTTTAAGGACTTGCCACAGTTTGTTGTGTTCCACACAATCATAGGCTTTACCCATTTTGAAAAGCTATATTGGCTGCCAGTCTGTTTCTGAGTTCAATTCAAGATGCTGATTATTACCTTTAAAGCCATTCATGACCTGAGACCCGCATATCTGAAAGACCATCTCTTTGCTATGTGTCAACTACAGTCATAAGGCAGCCATCTGCTGGCCCATCTGACATCAACCCAAGCTGAGGCCTTTTCCATCGTGGCTCCAGCTCTGTAGAATGGGCTCCCTGAAGAGGTGAGGGGGGCCTCCTCCTTAAAGAGTTTCAGGAGGTGCTGTGAGGCCTGCCTGTTTGCCAGGGCTTTTGAGGGAGTCTGAACTGGTAGGCATGTTTTAAGGGGGGAAAGGGGAGAGATTTGAGGGTTGCTATTGTATATTTAGTTTTAGCAGGAAATGTTTTTGACTCTTATAAGAAGACACCTTGAATCACGAGAAGTGGCAGGATATACATGCTTTAACAAGCACGAGATCCTTTCACCCTCCCCAGCTCTGCCCCCAAATCTCCAGGAATTCCCCAATCTGGAGTTGGCAACCCCAGTTATAACAGATGTCCTTAGGTAGGTGCTGTATTAATTCAGTTAAGAGTTAATAGATTATTGTGAGAGTGTCTTTACTGACTGACGATTTTGGTCACCAAGCCATCCCTTCCTTCTTGTGAGAAGAACAGTACTTAAGTTGGGTGGCCTGAATGTCTATGCTGTGTAAGGAAAGGAAATGTTGTGAGAGGGAAACTGATGTTTATGATAGGAAGAGGAGAAAAGATAGAATAATTTTAAAACAAAAAAATGGCTTCAATTTGCATGGTTTTTAAAAGAATTGTTTTTTCCCTACTCCCTGGCCAGAAGATGTAGCGTAAATCCTTTGCTTCCTATTCTGTAGTGTTTTCTAAGGCTTCCAAAGCAGCAACAATAATGCTTATATTAATCTACATGCATAATTTACTAAGACAAGAATTTTTCCCTCTTGATAGCTTTGCACTTATTGATCAGAGTTTACATTTTGCCCCATTTGCACAAAATTAATTACTGACAGCATTTAATAGTTTGAACTTCTTTATTTTTCAAATGCTTGTTCATGTAAAATGAGTAATATTAACAAAGTTGTTAAAGAAATGTTGAAGTACACAAAGGGAAGAGCGAACATTTATAATGAATTATACATTTTGCATAAATAATGTATTGTCTTAAATGAGTAGTATTAAATGTAAGACAGTTTTATTTTTGAAAAATAATATTGTGACTGAACGTTGCATTAATTCTCTTTAAGAATAATATTCAAGATTTCTATTATCTTAAAGATGGATGTATTTTGGAGGGCTTCAGCTAATTGTACCCTCAGATAACAAGCAGCATCTTCCAGTTTTTTACCATTTAACCTTTCTTTGTCCTAATAAAGTACTATTGAACTAGGGTTGCCAGCTCCCCCCAGTGTGCAGGAGATCCCCCAGTTTCCGGCACTCCTCCCTGGTGCCAGCCAGCTGGCCGGTGGGGGAGAATTACTGCCCCAAACACGATGTGCCCACCTCACTCGGAAGTGACATAGGCATGTGGGTGATGTTGAGGGGCGGCACTTTGGTTTTGGGGCAAAACTCTATGGTAGAATTAGCTTCAAACCATAGAGTTCTGCCCAAAAACCAGAGCGTCGCCCTGCAACGTCACCAGCATGCCTGTGTCACTTCTGGGTGATATAGGCATGGTGTGCTTCTTTCCTCCCCTCTCCCGGAGCATCCTGGTAAGTCCCCGCTGGCTTGTCCTTTGGACCTGGCAACCCTATATTGAACCATTGTTCCTAACTACATTAAAACTCAGCCAAGTATCAGTTTTTCTTTGTTTAGGCATACTGAATATGTTGTGGACCCAGGGAAAGTGAACAGTTGTCTGATGGTTGAAGGGTAAACAGCTGCACTTTGAAATACTGTTTTTTGTTCTCCCCCCCCCCTCAAGTCACAGCTGACTTATGGCAATCCTGTAGGGTTTTTCAAGGCAAGAGACGCACATAGGTGGTTCGCCATTGCCAGCTCTGCATCAGGACTCTGGACTTCCTTGGTCATCTCCCATCCAAATATTAACTAGGGGTCCAGGGCCGACCATGCTTAGCTTCCAAAATCAGACAAGACTGGGCTAGCCTGAATTACTGTTTGGATGAGATTAAACAGGCCCTAGTGTCTCTATGACTGGCAGGTTCATCTGCCTCCTGAGTTGTGTCCCAGACAGCACAGCAGCCTTTTTTTATTTACATGGTCTGTGTACATATGTATGTGCACATAAAAATACGAACATAGGTGACTCACACCATTAATAAAAGCAGAAAAACCAGGCTTCCTGCAGGACAAGACAGGAATTTCTGCATGCTTGGAGGACATCCCAAATATGCAGGAAAAAAATGGATTTTGTAAATTAACCAAAGGGTGAGGGAGCTAAAGTAAGCAGATAAGGCCTGAGCATGCCCTAGGAGGCCTGGAACCTTAACAGTGATTGAGTTACTGAAGGGAAAGGGGGAGAATTGATAGAATCCCAGAGGGGGAGATTTGAGTGTCTGTCTGCATGGGGAAATTTCCAAATCATTTGTCTTCCCTATCCCCTACCATGGTTTCCAACTTATACTGCTTAATGGGAGTCATTGAGAACTAAGCCTCTCTTTTGGCAAAACATCACCTTATCCCCAAGGTTCAAGGAGAAGGCAGCAAAACTTTCTTGCCTGTTATGAATTACTTCAGTGGACTGGATTCCTCCTTATCCTTTGGGGTTGCCAACTCTGGGTTGGGAAATTCCTAAAGATTTCAGGGTGTAGCCTGGGGAAGACAGGGTTTAGGGAGGGCAGGGGAGGAACCTCAGTTTCCATATCCACCTTCCAAAGCAGTCATTTTCTGTAGAAGAACTGGTGTCTGTGGTGTGGAGATCAGCCTGATAGAATGGAAGGGCCTACAGGAGTTCTTTTCTCACATCCCATCCAGGGTTTCGTTATTTGTTTAATGTATTTCTGTATAGTTCAGAATTCTAAACATTTGTCTGGAGTTTCTAAATAAAATACAGAGTATGCTAAAAATAGAATCACAAACAACTGAAGACAGCATAAAATTGCATAGAATAGCATAAAGCACTATCTGTAACACAACATAAAACCTAAAGCAGCATAATAGAGCATGGTATGCACAGCTGCATGAAAACAGCATAATTTAGCATCAGTAAAACCAGCATAAATTAAGAAGCAACTTTGGGTATTGGCTTCTGTACATCTATATATCTAATAGCCAAGTTGCCCCCGGAGTGCGGATCGCTAAATCAGCGCTCCGGGGGCACTTGGGGGGGAGGGGGAGGTTTGTGCACACGTGGGCCAGTCCCCACGTGTGCACAAAAATGCTAAAAGTAAGAAAAAAAATTGGGGGGAGAGCCCGGCAAAGGGGGGGGAGGACCGGCCTCTCCGCCGCCGCCGCCTCGGAGCCGGGCAGGGGGGGAGGACCGGCCTCGCCGCCGCCGCCTCCTCGGGGAAATCGAGCGGGGGGGATGGAGGAGACGGAGCTCTTCTCCCCCCCCGCGAGTATCGCGGGTCCCCGTCATGTATAGTATAAACAGCTGATAAGCAACATAGCAGTAGTGGCAGAATAATCACTTTAAAGTGTCTTGTTAAAAGGAGGGTTTAGAATGCTAATTTACATTTTTTATAAACTACCAAAGTTTCACATATCTGTCATGTATTACCATTTCTGTTTGCTATTCCATGTAAGTTGAATACCATTTTTTTTTCTTTAACAGTAAATTTCCTGCTTTCATTTTGACAGAAAAGTAGGTCTTTGTACTGTTTGTATAGTGGAGATTTAGGCCGTAATTATAGAAGCATCTGATTGGGCAAGGTATGACGGGGTTATGGTGAGAAGGGGAAAAGGCACTATAAGTTTAATTGACTAATTTTTAGCATAATGTTGTTAGTATTTGCCTGTTTTGGCAATGTTTTTAAGGTGCTGCATTTCTCAGATGTTCAGGAAAACTCATTTGGGAGTTTGCCTGCTGTTTTTTTCTAGCATTGCATCTCAATATAACTATTTAGGAGAAAAGCTTGGTAAGCAGAAGAGAGAGTTGTTATGGTGCTTAAAATTTATCCTTTGCCCTCTGTGTTGTTCTTTTGCCTACTGATTAAAACACATCTGTTTTTTGTTTTACAAAATATTTACATTACTCTCAAACAAGAGATCCCTTGATAAATGTATTAACTTTTCAATAACTATAAAAGCAAAGGCATTATTTATTTATAAAATTTATTAGCTGCCTTTGCAGCAAAAAGCACTCTAGGTGTCATACAAACCTTCTAAAAACTATTAGATAAGAACAGCCACAGATAATTACAGTAAAACATCTTGATACAGTAAACAGAGTCTGGCAGAAGTCTTTGAGAATAAAAATGTTTCAGCTTTCTGGTTTAACACCCCAGGAGAATATACTGAGGTTATACTGTAGCACCTTAGGTTAACAAAATATGTGGCAGGGTATGAGCTTTCATGAGTCACTGCTCATTTCTTCAGATACAGCTAGAATGGGAGTCCATCTGTCCTATTTATTGGAAAGTGGAGTGATTTCAGATGCCGAATGATATTAGCAGGTGAATGACAGTAGCAAGTGTGATTGGATTTAGGTGAGATATGCAGAGGGGTAATAAGAGTGGAGAAATCAGCATTGATAATGAGACAGGAAACCTAGGTCTCGATTCAATCCAGGTGGATACATTGTCTTGAGCTTCATTATCTTGAGCTTCATTAACTGCCCCAGAAAACAACCCACCTCTCACAGTCATGCACCCTGATGAAGGACGATTCACCAGAAGCAACTACTGGAAACCCACTATCCATGCACTGTGGACTAACCTGGCAGCAAAAGACACAGCACAGCACAGCTCAGCCCACAACTGGGCCTGGCCACCATGCATCCTGGCACACCACAGGCTGCCACACAGCCTGGCTAGACTTTCCCTGGAGAGGATGTTGGGTAGGGAAGGAGAGAAAGCTGAAGGCAGGGGGCAGATAAAGGTAGGTTGGCTATTGGGTGGGAAGGAGAAAATGAAGCAGGAAAAGGAAGGCCATAGGAGCTGCCAGGGAAGGGAAAATGCTGGGGGAGGGGGAAATGTGATGTCCACTGCAAGTCCTTGCGTTCCCCCGACTCGTTTTATATTTTTTTTGTGCTTTTATGGGAGCCAGTGAAAAATATAGCAGCTCCAGCTTGGCATCCATGGCTGCCCACACTGAACCCTTGCTTAGTCTGTATAGAAAGCATCTTCCTAGGAAAATGGAGGTTCATGGGGTCTCATGAACCATGAACCTCCACAAACCTTCCTGGTTAACAAACTGGTTCATGGTTCATGAGTTTCAGGGGAAGATCTGAGATCTAGGCTCCCTCCTTTCTGCTGGCAGCAGCTCCCTGAAGCCAGCAGAATGGAAGGTGGGGGGAAGATCTTACAAAAGCCATTTAAAGGGGATGTTCCCTAACAGGCTGAAGCGGATGCAAGTCATTTCAGCAATCCCCCTCACTCACTCCCCGCTTCCCACCATGAACCCCACAAAGTTCTGAAATCACACCACGTGGAGGGTCGTGGATAGGGATGGGCACGACTGGCAATGTTCATTGGAAATTTAGATTTGTGACAAATGTTCATGCCCATCCCTACTTACACCTCCTCCTTCATTGCTTGATGCTATTTATGTAACCATTCAATTTTAACACTGAATGTATGCCATTGCATGCACGTTACCAAACTCCCTTAGTTTTCTAGACAAATTTCAGCACAAGGTAAACTTGCTTTAGCTTTCACATTTTAATCTCAAAGTCTCTCAAATCCCACTTGACCAGTTTTACTAATGTGAGTATGGGTCATGGATCCAGTCACAAAACTAAAATGTCCAGAAGGAAGGGAGCACTTGTTTATGGCAATTAGTTCCCAGACACCAAAGGTCAAAACTCACCAAAATTAAAGTAAAAGTGTCCATCTGCGGTGCTGCCATACAAGCTCACATAACTTTGGGTAAAACCTCTTAAGAATTTGCTTGCTGAGAAAAAAACAGTGGAAAAACTCAAGTTGGCCTGGTTGGACTTCTTAATTTATTTTTAGTTATTTATTTAACACCTCAGTGCAATCAATAGGATGAGATATTTGATAGGCAATGTAATAGGATTGGGATTACAGAACAGATGGATGAAGACAAGTGTAGAAATGCTCTGGGCCTGATACACCAAACAGGTGGTCTTCTCCTTTACATCTGCAAATGTCTTCTGACCAGATGTTGGTAGAAAATACTCCTGATGCTGCCACAATCTGGGTTAATAGACACAGTTTTAGATCTAAGAGCATCCAAGGCTATAAACATACACATGCAGGGAGGGCTGAAAACAATGGATATAAAATTGTGTCTATTTCCATGCAATATTACAATGCCTTCACTTATATCCCAGTAGCATCACTATTAATGGCTTTTGTAAAGTTATTCCCTGTTTTTCTCCAGTGAAAATCCATTTTCAGTCCCTTACTTCTTTCCCAAACCAACTGTTCAGCTCCCCCCCCTCTCTTTTTTGGGCAAAGAGGACAAATATCACAGCTGCAGTATCCTCCAAGGAAGATGCTGCATCTGTAACTGCCACAATTGCATTAGTGGACTCAGATGAAACACTTCATTTCAGTGGTGCCACACGGCAATCCCACTTCACATGAGTTAAGTCTGCTACAGAGGCAGCTCTCTGAGCTGTGCTCCACAAGGCATACTTAGCATGTTTTCACCCTTGCATCATCTTAATCACATTTAGGTTGTGGAATCTATGCCAGAATATATATGCAGATTGTATTTGGGGTTGCTACAGAGAACTGAGCCCTGGTAAGAGTGAAGAATTTCCATCTGAGGGATATGACTTCTTATACCAAGAAAAAAATATCTCATATCTTCTGGTGCTCTGTCCTTATTTGTAAAGCTGAAATAGAATAAGCTCAGTAATTGGATTGATAGCCGCTGTTAAATTTAGTAATACTATTTTAGAGAGGCTTTGATAGTAGAGTTGCAAAAGAGTTTCAGGATACATTGATCACTGTGCTGTAAAATATGCCTTAATGCTTCCTTTTTGTAGCTCAAAATTTAGACCTTAACCATGTGATTAATTCTGATGCTGCTGTGTCTCAGTAATGATTACCCATTTGAGTAAGTTATCATAAATGGTGGGGAGCTTACCAAGTCGCAGAGACTAGACTTGCTGGAAAATATTGGGAGAATCAGTATCCCCATTCCTTTCCCATACAGTCGCAGGTAATATATTTGTGCTAGAATTAAATGAGTTAATTTCCAAGGCAGCCAACCATAGTTAGGAGGGAAGGGATCAGAAATGTTTTTTTGGGAAGTGAGAGACTGCTGACCCCAATTTCTTTCCTCCCTCATCCTAATATGAACTAAGGATATTTTTGTTGATAGTTCCAGATGTAAACTAGTGTTACATTTCTAGAGTGTTTGGACAATATAGATTGTAACCAGGGCATACTGTGGAATCCTAAGGGATTCAGAACTGTATTAGACCAACATTTGTTAGCACTTTGTCAATGTTATGTAGTCTTGTTGTAATCTGTGACTAGTTACTGCTTGGTGGGTTTTTTTGCAATAGGACTATATCAGTACAGTTGGACTTTGAAACAGTTCTTGGGAATGATTATGTATGTTGGTTATATAATTTTGAATGATATATCTATGAAGTAGGGTTGCCAGGTCCCTTTGGGCTGCCGATGGGGGGGGGGGGGCTTACCGGGAGCAGAGTGCTTCATTCCATGTTTCAGCAACATGCCCTCATGACTTCAAACTTGACCCAGAAGTGACTATAGAGTTTTTGCCCAAAACCCAGAGCATTGCCCCAACATGCCCATGTCACTTCCCAGTCACGGTGGAGTAACTTAAGCATGTTGCTGAAAAGTTGGTGTCCCTCCCTTTTTCTTGGGGGGGGGTAAGTCCCTCCACTGGCCAGCCGATCAGTGGCGGAAAGGTGGGGCCTGGCAGCGGGAGATCCCCACTAGGGGGTCTGGCATTCGTACTATGAAGTCAGTATAAAGAGTTTGCTGAATCAGGGCATGCTGATGTTCATTGTCAAAATGTTCATTTGCTATATGTATAAATGCAAATACAGATTTAAACAGCTTCAGTATCTCCAAACATTCAAGGTCGTTGGTATTTCGTTAGCAGTTAAAGTTCCAGATTACTAACATTGCCCTTCCATTTTCTTTTATAGCTCGGGTCATCATCCTCTGTGCCTTTTACATCTATATTCTCACAGCTGTTCATGACTGTTGTAGTCCCACTTATAATTGGACAGGTACGTTATTAAAATATATATTTCTTATATTTTTAAAAGTGTAAGTTGAAGGGAGATGTCTCAAAGATAGACAGCAAAAGGGGAAAAGCTGCCATCTAGGGAAAAGTCTCAGGATAGTGGAATTTAATAATGCAGAGATGACACTGGAGTGCTCCCTGAAGCCATATTGAATTTGGTTGAGACTAAGCAGCTGCCCCTCACTTCCTGAAACATCTGCTTTTACGTATCAAAAGGAGAATTTATGAGCATAGAGGAGGCAAAAAAATGGCAACCCAGATTCCAAAACATGCAGAATAGTGTAGATTAAGTAAGAAAACATTGCAGAGGTATTTATTTATATGATCTGATTAGAAATTGATTAGAAAAGTTCTGGCAAAAAAATTGAAATTTTAAGAGATAGTTTAAACCAATAAGGTAATACAAGAGAGAGCTTTTCATTGGCAGCCCCATGATTATGGCGCAACCTCCCCAGGGGGGTGCACCTGGCCCCCTCACTTTCAGTCTTCAGGAGGCAGCTGAAGACAGTTTTTATTCAGGGTGACATTTGATTAGTTTAGTTTCCTCTATTTATTGGCTGTAAATTAGGATTTTAATGCATGTTTTTATTGTATTTTTTTGTTCTGTTTATGTTGTAAGCCACCTTGAGTTCTGTAAAGGAGAAAGACAGCGTATAAGTGTCTAATAATAATAATATTAAACCAAGCTAGACCCAGGTTATGTGTTTTTCAGTGTTAGAAGTCTGGATAGAGATCATGGGCTCTGTTTGTGTTATCTGTCTTCAGCTGGGCAAGTGACAGGGAGCAGAAAACCGAGTACGGCAACAGTACTTCTTTCCCCCTTTCTGCGATTCTTCTCTAGACCTAAGTGCTTATGACAGACTTTTATTTTATGTTTTATTTTAAAGAGTGATTTATGATTAAAAGTTAATGAAATAGAATTTCCACTGTGCTTTTATTATATTCTACCAGTTTGAACATTTTTCAAAGCCGCACACCAAAACCCACTGTTCTCTATGAATAAATAATAAAAGCCACGTCTGTACATTATCATTCATGCATTCTCTAGTTGCCCATTGGTGATTTGTTTGCCAGCCTAAAGTGGGCACTTTATATTAAACAGTCCTTAAGTAAAATTCAAATTAGTTATTACAATTGTACCTATTTAAAATATAAATATATGGATAGAAGTAATGGAGGCCTGTCTTTTTCAGCTCATTGTATCTGAACAAAACATAAGAATGTAAGTAAGAGCCTGCTGGGTCAGACCAGTGCTCCATCTGAATCCACCACACTTTCACACAGCAGCCTGTCATTCCCCTAGGAGGGCCAGCAAGTGACATATAGGTCGAGGACTTCTCCTGGTGCTTCCTCCTAGCAGTAGTATTCAGAGCTTTGAGATTCTGCAAGTAGAGTGGTGTGGACCTGTTTCTATACCCATGCACAAGCTGTAAAGCAAGAACACCTAACATATAGGAAGGAAACATTTTCAACAGCATTCTGTTGTTTTGTGAGTTGCTAGGAAACTAAACACTTAAAGTGTATATATGTGTGTGTGTTGCCAGCCTCCAGGTGGAAGCTGGAGATTTCCGGGGATGATGATGATGGTGATATCATATAGCAGTGTGTGTTGTATAGCCAGGAGATCCAAGGATTGTCTGGCAGCTGAAGTTCTTACTCCTTAGTGTTTTGCAGCACTAGGTGGCGAGCTGAACTCGTTGATGGGCTGAGAGAGCTCTGACTGTCCCAAGGTCACCCAGCTGGCTTCATGTGGAGGAGCGGGGAATCAAACCCACTTCTCCAGATTAGAGTCCTGCCACATTTATTTATTTATTCATTTGACTTGTAGACCAGCCTTCCCTGTTCACAGGGCTCAGGGTGGTGAACACCATTTCTATTAAATACATTTCAATAACTACATTCACAGATCTAGTTAAAAACAATTAGAACCATAGAGTTGGAGGGGGCCATACAGACAATCTAGTCCAACCCCCGCTCAGTGCAGGCTCAGCCTAGAGCATCCCCGACAAGAGTTTGTCCAGCCGTTGCTTAAAGACTGCCAGTGAGAGGAAGCTCATCACCTCCCTATGCAGCTGATTCCACTGTTGCACAACTCTTACTGTAAAAACGTTTTTCCTCCTATCCAGCTGGTACCTTCTCACCCTTAATTTAAGCCCCTTATTGCAAGTCCTCTCCTCTGAGGCCACCAGGAACAGCTGCCTGCCCTCCTCTAAGTGACAGCCCTTCACATACTTAGAGAGAGAACAGTGGCCAAAAATACCAGATGCAATCAGGAGGTCCAGCAGTGGGGCCAGGACACTAGAAGCCCTCCCACTGTTGCCCCCCCACCACGCACCAAGAATACTGCAATCATGTCCCCCCTCAACCTCCTCTTCTCCAGAGTAAACATTCTGAAGTCCTTTCCTCATAGGGCTTGGTCTCCAGGCCCCCAATCATCCTCGTTGCTCTCCTCTGCACCCTCTCCATTCTGTCTGCATCCTTTTTGAAGTGAAGCCTCCAGAACTGTACACAATACTCCAGGTGCAGCCTGACCAATGCAGTGTACAGTGGGACTATCACATCTTTTGATTTGGATGTTATGCCTCTCTTGATACACCCCAAGATCGCATTAGCCTTTTTTGTCACTGCATCACACTGGCTGCTCATATTTAACTTTTGGTCCACCATACCCCAAGACCTTGTTCACACACACTGCTAGCCAGAAGTGTATCTCCCATCCAGGATGCATGTTCCTCATTTTTGTTACCCGGATGTAGAACTCATCACTTATCCTTGTTAAATTGCATTTTGTTCACATCCCACTACTTTTCCGGTGTGTTCAGATCTCGTTGAATTCTATCTCTTATCTTCTGGTGTGTTTGCTGCTCCTTCCAATTTGGTGTCATCTGCAAATTTAATGAATAGCCCCTCCACACCCTCCTCCAGATAATTTATAAAAATATTGAAAAGTACCAGGCCCAGAACCAAGCCCTGTGGCACCCCACTGGACACCTCCATTTAGATGAAATGCCATTCACGACTACTCTCTGAGGGAGGTTCTCCAACCAGTTCCCTATCCACCTAACTATCCTAGAGTCCAGTCCACTGTCCTCTAGTTTACCCATCAGAACATCACGGGGAACATCAAAAGCTTAACTGAAATCCAGGTAAACAACATCAACAGCATTCCCTCGATCCTGTAAGCTCATCACTTAATCAAAGAAGGAAATGAGTTTGGTCTGGCAGGACATGTTGAGGACAAATCCATGCTGACTTCCCCAGATCACCAAGTTGTCCTTTAGATGCTTGCAGATCGATCCCTTTAAAATCTGCTCCTGTATCTTTCCTGAAACAGAGGTCAGACTGATGGGCCTGTAGTTTTCTGGGTCATCCCTCCTCCCTTTTTTGAAAATTGGGATAACATCTGCCCTCCTCCAGTCTTGTGGCACATCTCCCGTCCTCCAAGAGGTCTGGAAGATGATGGACAAAGGCTCTGCAAGCTCTCTAGAAAGTTCTTTGAGAACTCTTGGGTGCATACCATCTGACCTGGGGGATTAGTACTCATTCAGTGCAGCCAGGTGCTTCTCAACTACCTCTCTGTCCATGTCAACCAGCAGCCCAGATGCTGTGCCTTGCGTACTACCATCTCTAGGTGAGCCTGTTCTCTTCTTCAGGGGAAAAACTGAGGCAAAATAGGCATTGAGCCTTTCTGCTTTCTCTCTGTCCTCTGTCAGAGTTTCTCCATTTTCATCCAACAGTGGGCCCATCGCCTCTTTTATCTTGCATTTGTTTCTCATATATCTGAAGAAAATTTTCTTGTTTCTTCAGTTAAAACAATAGCAATTTGATAACAGTTTCAGATGACGCTTAAAACACATCCATTTATATCCTTACCCTGTGGGGGGAGAGGAAGGAGGCAGGATAGATGGAAACCGTTCCTGTCCTCAACCATATGCCTGGTGGAATATCTCTGTCTTACAGGCCCTTGTTACGCCAACTGCTTTATTTACAGCAGAGGCCAACTAAATTTTAACGTGAGTCCTGGCCAGCTATACCAGGGTCGTGTCCGAACCCAGAGTCCCAGTAATGTAAACCACACGGGTGTTTTTCCAAAACAAATAATCTTTTTACTAGGCAATATCAAAGTCACACATACAAAATAATCAGTCTCTCAATAGCATACACGCAAGGTTCCTTTAGAGTTACAGAAAGATATTTAGTTAGTTTCTTATTTACTTGGAGGTAGGAAGGTGTCTATTTCGGTTTATACTCGCCTGTTCCAGAAGTCTTGTCTGTAGCAATGGGAATGGGGTAGAAAGTAATACCTAGGGGTTTAAGCTAAATCACACCTGCTAGAACCAGCTAAGCAAGCATGGATCTCTTTGGCTGCAGTCTAAGAGATCTTAAAGTAGACAAAGGGATTGTTGGATAGAAAGCTGGACCTTAGGGGTAGTAAAGAAGATAGAGGTCGTAGAGAAGGGAGGTGGCTAGCAAAGACCTAGGGTTTGGGTCTTTACTTTTATAGTTGAATCTCCAGGTGGGTGGCACCTTGCCAATCTGTAATCCCACCTGCTTACAAGTCCATCCCATGACTTTCCCGATTGGTGCATGTGAAAAGGGGCAGGTATTCTATGGGTTGGGCCAATATTTGAAATACTACACTCTATCTCATGGAATACCATCTGGCCAGGTGTGAAATGTCGGCTTCCTGTATCCTCTTTGAAGTACAGATGAATCTTGGCCTTCCCAGGCATAAACAGGAAACTTGCAATACAGAGGCAGATCAGGTCCGTGTCCTGCATGACATCTCGTCTTTTCAGTAATGGGGGAATTCCTCCTTCTTGGTTGTTGTTCTGCTCACAATGGCTAACATGTGCTTCTTCTACCCATAATGCCTTGAGCTGAATGTGTGCAAGCTATATTAACATAAAATGCAGGCAAGTGTTCCCTATTTGAAGTCTCTCACAGTAGGTGATGCAAACAGCTTTCTTTGGCTCATGGTATACAGATGTGTTCACAGTCCATGTGTTGCGTGTGTAGCAGATATAAAACCATAAATTAGTCCATTTCTCAACACCCTGCAGAACTGGGCTAAGTCCCACAGAACATGAATATCGTTCAGCAGAGAATCCCACCAGGTCGGCGCCTGGGTCATAAAAGCCCTGGCTCTGGTTGAGGACAGCTGGATGTTTTTCAGGCCAGGGATCACCAGTAGATCCCCCTCCCCGAGCTTAATGCTCTTTGGGGGGTATACCAGGAGAGGCGGTCCTGTAGATACATTGGTCCCAGACTATTTACGACCTTAAAGGTTAATACCAAAACCTTGAACCTGATCCAGTATTCAACCTGGAGCCAATGCAGCTCGTGCAGCACTGGTTGAATGTGTGCTGTCAGGGAGGTTCCAGTAAGAACCTGTGCCACTGCATTCTGGACCAGCTGTAGTTTTCAGGTCAGTCTCAAGGTAGCCCTGTGTAGAATGAGTTACAGTCGTCTAGCCTGGAAGTGACTGTTGCATGGATTACTGTAACTAGGTCAGAGCGAGACAGGAAGGGGGCAATTGTCTGATCTGGCGTAGCTGAAGAAATGCCAGTTTAGCAACATCTGTGATCTGTGCCTCCATTGATAAGGAGGCATCCAAAAACACACACAGGCTCTTGACAGTCGGTAGCAGTGTTTGAGAAATACTGTCAAGAGGTGGGAGTTGGCACCCTAACCCTGAAAAAAAAAAACCCCAGCCAGTGAACCTCCATCTTAGCTGAATTTAGACTTAGCCAGCTCTGTTTTAGCCATCCAGCCACAGCCTCCAGTCCCTTGGCCAAGGTAACTGGAGTGGTGTCTGTCCATCCATCCATCAACAGATACAACTGGGTCATCTGCGTACTGATGACAACCTAGCCCAGAACTCCGCACCAGCTGGGCAGGGGGGCGCATATAGATGTTAAACAACATTGGAGAGAGAATTGTCCCCTGAGGGACTCTGCATATCAAGGGATTTCACGGTTTTACCCTCATACCACCTCTGTTCCTGACCTTGGAGAAATGACATAAACTACTTCAAGGCAATCCCACAGACTCCTTTTTGATGAACAAAAGCTATTGAGGCTCAGCATGGGTTCTGTAAGGGAAGATCTTGTCTCACTAACCTGTTAGTGTTCTTCAAGTGGGTGAACAAACATGTAGACTTCCAGAAAGCTTTTGATAAAGTTCCTCATCAAAGGCTCCTAAGTAAGCTCAATAGTCATGGGATAAAACGACAGGTCCTCTTGTAGATCTAAAACTGGCTAATTAATAGGAAGAGAGTGAATATAATGGGCAATTTTCACAGTGGAGGGTGGTAAACAATGGGGTACCATAGGGCTCAGTACTGGGTCCAGTGCTTTTTAATTTGTTCACTAATGATTTGGAGCTAGGAGTTAGCACAGCCAAGGGCCAGCCTAATCATATAGCTGAACTAGGTGGTTACCTTGGGTGCCAGGTTTTAAGGAGCATCAAGTAATATGGAAGTGTAATTTTTTCCTTTATTTGAAAAAAAAAGTGACATCTGTTAAACAAAAATATCAAATATTTTTCTCTGGTTTGGGTGGGGGAGCACTAAAGTCATAGGGCACAATTAGATGTTACAGCATCCCTGTTAATTGACCCAGGGACACCACCACCATTTTAGAGCTGAATGTGATCCATCTAAAAATGTTGCAAGGGCTCGATCCTGATGGGGCCCACAGTGCGGTGGGACCCAGCACTCTTGTTGGAAGGGAGGCTGTTTCAGCACTTGAAAAGGTGCTGGGGGGTGCAAGAGCCCTTGGTTCCTCCATGCTCCAAGGCCCAATCAGGATCAAACCCTCATAGCATTTTTAAATGGCTTGTATTCAAATCTAAAATAGTGGCAGTGTTCCTGAGTTACCCACAAGGATACAGTAACATCTCATTGTGCCCATAGTTCACCTAGGGTGCCACAAATCCTTGGGCCAGTCCTGACCACAATACCAACTATCTATACAACTCCTTTTGCCCCTCAGGACAATAGATAAGTACCATGTAAGGGTATAGTGAAGAGCAAACACTACTCCAGTTATAGTCCTCAGGCTGCTACCTGGTAGTTGTTCTTCTGCTTAGGGTAGCTGTCATAGTGCCCACTCCATGGAACAAGCATTGGGTTGCCAGCTCTGTGTTGGAAAACTCCTGAAGATTTGGGATTGCAGCCTGGGGAGGGGAGGTACTTCAGCAGGGCATAATGCCATAGAGTTGCCAAGCTGCATTTTTCTCCAGAGGAAGCAGAGATTGGCTTTATACCCCACTCTTCACTCAGATACTCAGAGCGGCTTACAATCTTCTTCCCTTCCTCTCCCCACAACAGACACCCTGTGAGGTAGGTGGGGCTGAAAGAGCTCTCAAAGAACTGCTTGAGAGAACAGCTCTGCGAGAACGGTGGCTGATCCAAGGTCACCCAGCAGCTGCATGTGGAGGAGTGGGGAGTCAAACCCAGTTCTCCCAGATTAGAATCCGCACACTTAACCACTACACCAAACTGGCTGTAAGGAACTAATCTTGTTCTCTGAAGATAAGTTGTAATTGTGGGAGTTCTCCAGGCCCCACCTGGAGGTTGACAACCCCAAAGAAACTCCCTGAGGAGATGGGGATACCGTCTGTAGTGGTATTTAGGAGATGCTAAAAGGCTACTCTGTTTGCTGAGGCTTTTAATTAGGTGTAGGCTGCAGTCATTTTAAGGAAAAGTGTGCTTGCATGAGATTTTCCTGTATTTTCTGGGGGTTTTGTTTGAAATTGCAAACCTTCAGCTATGGGAAAGAGGGTGTGTGTTTGTGTGTATATTTGTAAAATTGCAAGTTAGGGCAGAATTAATAGGTCTTTCTCCATTTACCAGACTTAGGAGTCACTATTTGTTGTAGCAGCACAAACCACAATTTATGCTGAAACAATTCATCCAAATAAATAGAACATGCAAAAAAATGCTACTTTTTCTTCTTCTTTCAGTCTAAACTGAAAAAGGAAAATGAATTATTTTAAAAGGGAGATTAAAGGTACATTTTTATGCAGAATTAATCATTTAAAGAAAAGAAAGAGCTCCACCTGTTTTTGTTAGGAAACATTTTTAGCTGAAAGTTATTTATAGTTTTAATCCATATAGAAGTGGCCCTGTTTATAGGTAAAGTTTAGCTGAATTGCAGGAAGAAACAGTAATCTTCTGGGAGGCCAACACCGTTGAAAAGCTTCTTGGAAAAATTGATATGACAGATTAACAGCATTCATGCTATAGTTCACTCTTATCTGACACTTGACTTTAACTACAGACAGATGAATTCTCAATAGGAAGATAAACGAAGAAATATATATACACCACACCCTAAAAATGTCATGGAAGATTTTGTTTACGGTGTTGTCTTACAGTGCTTTAATGTTAAGAAAACTGCAGTTTTAAAATTAGGTTTGAATTTTGGGAATTCAAATAAAGTGCTAGAGCATGGGTACCACTCAGGTAAACCTAAATAGAAAGGGACACTTTGATTTGCTTGGTAATTTTTCATAGTCCAAGATGTAATTCATAATCACACAGATTGATAGCTATAATGCATAGAGATCATGATTTAAGGGATCAATAAGTTAGAGAGCAAGGAAAAATATCAAGACACCAGAAAACAAGGTTATGGTCTTTTTTCATCCCCTTTTTAAGGAAACAGTTGTTTCATCACCATATGAACTGCCAACAACAGAACTGATATTTAAAACATTGTGTTGTTTTGATCTCTCTCTCCAAAGGACAGAGCATCTGGAATCATTAGCTGAAAAATTCATTTAGAAAATTGGATGGCCTTTTTTGGGGGGGGGTATAGATCAAAGCATTGAACAGAGTGGAAAAAGTTCCAGACTTGAGAAGTTCTCAGTTCCTGATATAAATGCGTATAACTGGTGAGCAGAGAAGGGATTAAGTACCCCTTCCCTTCTCTGCTCCAAATCACTCCCCTCAGATGTGATTTTTACTGAAAAAAAGTCTGTCAGGGTTCTGTATGTAATGCGTAGTTATATCCTCAGACGAAACAGCTATCTGAGAGTGCCGACATGGTTAGAGCATCACACTAGGAATGGAGAGATCTTGGCAGATCCCCACTCTGCCTAAAGCAGATTAGCATATGGACAATCAGGTCCTCGCAGCCTAACCTACCTCACAAGGTTATACTGACGGTAAAATGGAAGAGGTAGAACCATAGATGCCACTCGGAGCTCCTTGGAAGGACAAGGTATAGATAGGAGAACAGAGGGTCTTTTCATATACAAGTTATAAGAAAGATGACATATAAAAATGTAAATAAAAAATAATTGGCCTCGGATGCCGCCAAATGGTTGACCACATGTCCACTTCTACTTGCTGTACGGGAGTACATGATAGTATTCTTAGCATAAAGTGTTCATTGCGGACAAAGCAAATGCTTTAATGTATAAGGAAGCTTATTTCATACTTCTCTCTTTTCATGCTCCTTTCCCTTCACAAAGAAAAAAGGCTGCCAGGCTCTGCTTGTCTCTGTTATCATTGTTTTGGACAGCACCTCAGACAACACAGAGAAACAGTTAGGCAAGAGGCACTTGCACTATCGTAATTACCGTCATCTGATTTGACGTCTAATAGTGGCTTGGAGAAGCAAAGATTAGCATGGAGGTCCACACGAACCCTGGGTGTTTCATGGGTGTGGGGTGCATTGGTTCACTGTACTTTAAAAATCCTCTCTGGTGCTCATCCCAGACAGTGCAAAGTCAGGTGCCTCGAAGAATCCAGCCTCAGTCTTTCAAGCACCTCAGGCATCCTTCCCATAATACAATGATATAGCTTAGTGGGGGACTCAACCCAGCAGCTGCAGCAGCTTCTGTTCTGTAGTTGGGGGGAAAGAGCATTAACAGTATTCTAGCCTCTGTGTGGAGGAACCCCACTTACATATTAAGATATACTTCACCCTGAAAGTTTGGAAATACTGGGGATTGAAAGTTTGCTAAGACAAGCTTGGAGATGGTACGGCTTCTTCCCCTGACTCCAGGGTGTGTCTTGCTGTCAGGTCCCAGCTGACTTATGGTGATCCTGTGGGTTTTTCAATGCAAGAGACATCCAGAGGTAATTTGTCATTGCCTGCCTCTGTGTCATGACTCTGGTATTCCTTGGTGGTCTCCCATCCAAATACTGAGCAGGGCTGACTCTGCTTAGCTTTGGAGATCTTATGAGATTGGGCTAGCCTGGGCTATCTAGGTAAAGGTAAAGGTTCCCTTGCTAGAATCCGACTCTAGGGTTGCGGTGCTCATCTCTGTTTCAAAGCCGAAGAGCCAGCGCTGTCCGAAGACCTTTCCGTGGTCATGTGGCCGGCATGACTAAACACCAAGGCGCACGGAACGCTGTTACCTTCCCACTGAAGTGGTACCTGTTTATCTACTTGCAATTTCTTGCTTTCGAACTGCTCGGTCAGCAGGAGCTGGAATTAGAGACGGGAGCTCATTCCATCATGCGGCAACTCGGGTCTCGAACTGCTATCTAGGTCACGTCTTAACTGCAGAGGCTTAAAATCTGCCATTGGATAAAATCAATGGGAGCACATTCTTTGGGCGCTCTGTACATGCACTGGTTTTGCTGGGCACTCTGTACATGCACTGGTTCTGCTGGCACTCTGTACATGCACTATCTGTGCTGTGCTTGCACCCTCCTCTGCTTGTATCTGTTGAACTGTGGAACTGTTTTTGCCGGACACTTTGTTATATGCACTGCTTCTGCCGAGCACTCTACATGCACTGGTTCTGTTGGGCTTGCAGTTTTTTCCCATCATTGGAAGCAATGGAGGATGGGACACCTTCTTTGGGGGCCCATAGAATTGGACCCCCTGGTCCAGTCTTTTTGAAACTTGGGGGGGTGTATTTTGAGGAGAGGCACCAGAAGCTATGCTGAAATTTTGGTCCCTCTACCATAAACAATACCCAGATAGATTCCCCTTTGACTATAATGGTCCCATAGGGTATAATGGAGCAAAACAAAAAATGGGATTTCCAAAAAAATCAGAATACCATACTGGTATTAGAATTCAGGGTTTTTTGGGAATCCCAAATTTTTTTGGGTCCAATATATCCAAATCAGAAAAATCCCGACCTTTTTTTTGTGTGCACGCCCCTAAAGCAGATAAGCAGGTTTTTAAGAACTTGCCTTCAATTTAAAAAGCCAATGTCAGTTCAGCCCAAAGTGTCATGCCATCCCTATGATCCTGCTGCTGTTTGTTTCAATTTATGTGCTGTGAACTATTAGGTGACAGAAAAGAGCAACTTTTCTGCTGGACATGTTATGGCTTCAAAAAACTACTGAGATCAAGGAAAGCTTATGCCTTGATATTTCATCAGGCTGTAAATGTGTCTGAATGTCCACTTGTAAATCTAAATGCTTTCCCGTGGATCTTGTTCTGATACCACCTGACATAAACCTGAAGGATTTCTGTAGCATTTGACCAGCAACTGTTCATTTTAATGTTGGAGGGGCTGAAGAAGTGGTGAGGCTATGGAGACCATTTCAAAGAAACCTTTTCTTTTATTGTTGCATTTCATGAGCTTGGAACTGGAGAATTTGGAGAAAGTAAGTGTGGCTGCTTTAAGAAGTTTCTTCTTTTATGGGGGTTAATAATTTATTTACATATATGCTGTGACACACTTTGTGACTTCTGTGCCGGGAGAGAAATGCAATTAATTAAGTGGCCCTCTAACACTGTAGTCTAACAGAGTACTTGTACCAGTTTTCCCAGGGACAGCAGCACCCAAATGTGTTACAAATGGCCCTTAGCCACAGAACCTCCCTACAGTCTCTAAGTAGTTAACTTTCTACAATATGTCTCTGCTAAGAGAAATTTTATGCATCTGTTGTGTGTGAACTTTGAACAGTACATTCGTTTTTCAAAATGTTATAGGGCTGCTTTGATTTTGTTCTTCATGTATGCAGTCTAAGATGGTACTTTCTGAATCTCTCTCATGTTGAAGGTTTGTCATTAATAGTATTGTTATTTGGAGGTTTCATGACACCTCTGGCCACCCTCAAGTTAACCTTCAGCGTGAGCTTGCAATGTTCCTTCTGAAACACTACAGTAATACGATCTGTTGGGGCATCTCCTGAGTCATCTTGCAATGTAATGGCTGAAAAATTAATGCTTGTCACGGCTTGTGTAATGTCCTTCATGTCTAATACACCCTTTAAAACATAAAACATTATAATGTATCAATTTTTTTCGGGTAAATTGATTTATTTGCATTTAAATTGTATGCCATGTTTGTCGCCTTTAAGGCCCCTAAAACAGCTTACAAGAAAATAATAAACAACCTTAAATCATAGATTCAGGTGGGTAGCCGTGTTGGTCTGAAGCAACAGAACAAAGTTGGAGTCCAGTGGGGCACCTTTAAGACCAACAAAGTTTTATTCAAGGTATAAGTTTTCGTGTGCATGCATACTTCTTCAGATACAATGAAATGGAGATTACCAGTCCATACCTTTGGTCCTTGAATCTGTTAAACATCTTCATTATACTGTATGCTAATTTACTGCTCACCCTCTACCTATATGTATGGACTAGTAATTTCCATTTAATTGTATCTGAAGAAGTGTGCGTGCACACGAAAGCGTATACCTTGAATAAAACCTTGTTGGTCTTAAAGATGCCACTACACTCAAACTTCAACCTTAAATCATGTTATGGTAAATGTCAATCAACAAAATGTTATACTAAAAGTCGCCCTGACCTGGGTAGCCCAGGCAAGCCAATCTCGTCAGATCTCCAAAGCTAAGCAAAGTCGACTCTGGCAAGTACTTGGTTGGGAGACCTCCTTGAAATACCAGAGGCAGGAGGTAGGGGCAGGCTTTATTCAGCCGCCTCTCTGAATATCCTCCAGGCCCCCAGTAGGGGTTGGTCACCAGAGGTCGCCATGACTTCCAGGTGCACACAGACTCACATGCACACACACACATGCACATATTTTAAAAAAAATTATACTAAAAGTTAATACGTTTAAAAAGAATGGCAACTACAGGATCAGTACACTTGGTGGAAAAGAAAGGTTTTAACCTCATGTCTACAGATTTCAGTAAAGTGGGCCTGACAGATGTTACTCAGTCAGGAATGAGCTCCATAACACTAGTGCTACTGAATACTGAAAAATGCTGAGCATTCCCTAAAGTATCCTAGATTCAGGTTAGTTGGGTTATTAAAAGTCACTTTGAGTTTAGCCAGGAAATTTTTGGTAACTTGTATAGATTATTAAAAATTAGTGTAACACATGACCTATTAACAACTCCAGATAGTAAAAGGCAGCATCCTGCACTTGCTGATTCTAAACTGTCTTCAAGGGAAGCTCCATATATGGTGCCTCATATTTGCCTCCCAAAAGGCCTGCTGTTGGTGAATCAGCAGGAGCTGAAGGAACTTTCAAGCTGTGAATCTGCTACCTCGGGGGAGTGTGATCCCATTAAGAAGAGGCATGTTCCCAAGATACAGATGTCAAATGAAAAAGTGCCGTGTTCTTTTTTTTATAGAGGCTTAACGTGATGTTATTTACCAGGACGATGCCATGAAAAGCTTCAGCTGCCCGTTTCCAAATACTGAGGCTTTGTTGATGAGACTGGACCCTTTCCTGCAGACTTGTTGCCAACCATATGCACGGATCCAATGGGGCTGCATGCCATCAGCATCTCCCCTTTGTTGAATTAAGCTTCAGTTTATCCATCCTCATCTAACCCATTACTGACTTCAGGCAGGCATTCATGGAGGAGGACGTACCTCATTGCACATGATGCCGACAAGAGAGAGAGAGAAATCTGAATGTCATCATCATACTGGAGACATACCACATTTCAGACCCCCAAATCTCCTCATCCAGCAGTTTTATGAAGATGTTAAACAAGATAGGAGATTTTAAAAGTACCTGCAGAACCCTGCAGGATAATCTCCCACAGAGATGAGAAACAGTCTCCTAGCACTGCCTCCTGGAAGCCACAGTGTAGGAATAGAGCCACTGCAAAGCAGTAGTCCCACAGAGATGAGAAACAGTCTCCTAGCACTGCCTTCTGGAAGCCACAGTGTAGCAAAGCAGTATCCTAATTGATCAACCCATATAAATGGTTCAAATATAGTAGGTGTTAAAAGCCTCTAAATGTTATAAGGATCTGTCCTGTCTTTTTGAAAGAACACTGATGTTATATTTACATTCACTCTTAAAAGAAGGGGGAAATTGATTAAACAAGTTTGTTTTCAAATTCCAGAATTTGAAAAAGTTGCACTAAGCATTGTAGGCTTATTCATCCCCTCCTTGTGTCAGTTCTGGTGTTCTGAATACATGCAACTGGCATTTGTCTTTGGATTTACAAAAAAAACCCTCTAGATCTTCAGACTCTGAATTATTTAAACTCCCACAACACATGCACTTTTGCTTTTCAAGCATGAGTTATAATTTAATTAAAAACTTCTGGTGCATCGCTAGCTATTTAAATATTTAAATGTTTCATGGATCACTTTCGATTATCTGCTCACATGAAATTCCTGAAGATGTCAGATTTTTAAGATTCCCAAAGTTACACTTGGAATTGTCTGTTGATGCAAAGGGGACTGTGATAATTACATACATCCATTAGTATCAGCAAAGGAGAAAAACTTTGGGGAGGCTTAATGGGCATGTCTCAGTGACAGCTAGCAAAGAACATTTGGCATGATTAAGGATAGATTTGAATGTACTTGAAAATATACTCTCATTATGGACGCCCAGTGGAAGTTGCACTACAAATGTTAAATTCCCCAGAAGAAGAGTTACGTGGCAGGGAAGCTTTGAAATCCACTGTGGCCGTCATCCAAATTATTCTCTTCTCTTTATGTCTTTCCGCTGTCAGATTCATTTTGTGATGCCCAACTTGGCTCCCTGGGTATGTTGAAAAGAGGCAACCTGTTGATTTTTTTTTCGTCATGTGTTTCAGATTGTCCGAAGATACATCAAGGAATGGCTTGAGAGGAAGAAGCCTCCATTTGGTGCTATCAGCAGCTGCGTGCTCCTGATGATCATCTACACAACATTCTGTGATACTTTCTCCAATCCAAATATTGACCTTGATAAGTTTAGCCTGATTATCATAGTTTTCATAAGTAAGTACCAATGTGTTTTTAGTTATCTACTTTAATTGCTGAGTCCTGAGCTAAGGAAGTGATGTGCTTCTGGGCAAGAGTTTTGGATTCATCGTGTCTTTCCACAGTTATACCGTGGTTTGGATCCAATCACCTGTTTTGTTCAATCTCATTCAGTTCTCCTGTCTGCTATGTCCTCATCCCATGTGGCTTTTGGTCATGCAGATCTCACAATCCCTAACATAGCCTATTTGGGTGATTGAAGGGGACACCCCCTCTCTTTTTCACCATTGGAAATGCTGGTTGGATCCAACCCTGTGAATCTCCCTGTGTCGTGTGCAATAGCAACACAGTACAATTTGATACTTGAGATAGATTTTAGGGATATGAAATAGCACTTTATTTTCTTATGATGAAACTAAGATTCAATAGATAAAGCCTCAACAGAATAGATTGTATTAAGATATATGTTCCTTTTAGAAATTATATATTCTTTGAAGAACAATCCTACTTGTTCTCAGGAACAGTTTTCCTATGTTGATTTGTTATGCTAATGCTCAGCTAGATTTGTGTGTTTAAAATATTTCAATCCTGCCCCTCAATCACAGCTGGTTTTCATGGCAGCTGACAAAACAAGTGAAAAATATAAAACAGTAAAAAAAGTTTGTAAAAATAACCAGAATATTCAGGGCCTTCCTCCTAAGAATCCAAATATAGAAATGAGGGGAGAACTTGGGAAGCCAGTTTTGATCTGTGTATGCAGAGGGGTGAAGGCAAGTATCCTTCTGTGTCCTTCTCAGCTGAGAGCCTACACTGGTTGATACGGCAAAAAACATAAATCCTGTTTGGCTCTGGTTAGTCTTTCATCCCTAACCAGGAAACAGCAGAGCTGAGTATGATCAGCTTTGAAACTTCATCTTATCTCTGTGGACAATACAGATCACATGATGTTGAGACTTTAACAACTACTAATGCCAAGAGTCTCAGTTTCCCACTGGTGAACTATTTGTGGAACAGGTTTAAGTGAAAGAGCTACATGTTAAAATGTCTGCTGCTGCTGGGGTGACGTCTTTTGAATTTTGTTGGGAAGAAACAGGTGGATGAAATATCAATAAAAGTCACTTGTGGGAGTTTTACCTGATTTTGGTTTTCATTCCTGGAAGCAGAAAAGACCAAAAAAAGAGAGAGTTAAGTATGAAAAGCAGAGCTTATGAATGATGAGCAAATGTTTATGGGAAAGACCTCTGGCTGAGAGCCGCTGCCAGTCTGAGTAGACAAGACTGATTCTGATGGACTGATGGTCTGATTCAGTATAAGGCAGCTTCATATATTCAAGGGGGGGGGGAGCCATGGCCCACAGGTTCAATCCCCAGCATCTTCAGTTAATGAAAATGTATATTTCCAAACTGAAGGTGAATTTTTTAACTTGGTTGCAGCCTTTTTTTGTTTAATTTTAGTTTTAGGAGTTTGGAAACTACTGTTCTATAGTTAATTTAAATAATGTTCAGAGTAGTGTCAGAATGTTTACTTTGCATAATGCTGTATATAACCTGATGGTTCTTCATTGTTTCCTGTAATACGAAAGGGGGTGCAAACCCTTCACACACATTACATGACATGGAATGTTCAGGGAACGAGGGGAAATATGAGCCAGAACAATACCCCTGCTGTTGTATAGATGAAGCAATCCCAGCCCACCCTAATTCCTCTTTGCCAGCTCAGTGGCTTGTGAGGGTGACTCTAAGTGGTCTTCTGTTTTTATTCTTCACAAATATTTGGGCTTTTGCCTGTAATTACCTTGTATACCTTGGGTATCTCACCCAAATGCAAAAGGATCTCCTTAGGTCTGTTTTTTCCCTTCTCCCCGCCCCCTTGATATGCACAGGCTGTCTTGTGTGTACCTCCTATTTCCCTAAATAGTCCTCTTCCTTCCACTAGGCCAAGGAATATGTGTATTTTGGATGAGCCCTTGTAGGTGACATTGCATGAACTTCCATGCATATCACCTTTCTGTCAGATGAAAGGAACAGTTCCCTTGAACAAATTCCCATTTAGTTTTATGTTCAGGTAGTTTTATTTAATGGTTAATAGGAAGGTGTTAAGTGTATTTTTAATGAGTGCACCACACCAGCCCCAACTGTATGATGGTTTCAATAGCCTTCCCCCTCCCCCAAATTAAATACCTATTAACACTTTAAAATACAACCAAACTGTCTGTTATCCCTTTTCTATTAATCATCATAGTATAGTCATATACAGGAGCTGCGGTGGCTCAAGTGATTAAGACACTGAACTGCAGGCTGTGGAAGGTCAGTAGTTCAGCAGTTTGAGACCCGAGTGCCGCATGACGGAGTGAGCTCCCATCTCTAGTTCCAGCTCCTGCCAACCTAGCAGTTCGAAAGCAAGAAATTGCAAGTAGATAAATAGGTACCACTTCAGTGGGAAGGTAACAGCGTTCCATGCGCCTTGGTGTTTAGTCATGCCGGCCACATGACCACGGAAATGTCTTCGGACAGCGCTGGCTCTTTGGCTTTGAAACGGAGATGAGCACCGCAACCCTAGAGTCGGATTCAATTGGCTTTCGAGCAAGGGAACCTTTACCTTTTATAGTCATATAAAGTAAGAAAGGTAAAGGTTCCCTTGCTCAAAAGCCAGTCGAATCTGACTGTAGGGTTGCGGTGCTCATCTCCGTTTCCAAGCCGAAGAGCCAGCGCTGTCCGAAGACATTTCGGTGGTCATGTGGCCGGAACTGCTAGGTTGGCAGGAGCTGGAACTTGAGACGGGAGCTCACTCCGTCATGCAGCACACTCGGGTCTCGAACTGCTGAACTACTGACCTTCCACAGCCTGCAGTTCAGCGTCTTAACCACTTGAGCCACCGCAGCTCCCATATAAAGTACATACAAGAAAATAATTTAATGTTTATGCTCTTATTTCCTTCAGTTTCCTTTTTTCAATCTGAGAGCTACTTCTAATTCCTATGTAATTATTTGCGTCTTAACCACTTGAGCCACCGCAGCTCCCATATAAAGTACATACAAGAAAATAATTTAATGTTTATGCTCTTATTTCCTTCAGTTTCCTTTTTTCAATGTGAGAGCTACTTCTAACTCCTATGTAATTATTTTCCCTTTGTGTGTGTGTGTGTGTGTGTGTGTGTGTGTGAAGTGCTGTTAAGTCACTTCTGCTATATGGTGACCCTATGAAATAATGACCTCCAAAATATCCTATCATTAACAGCCTTGCTCAAGTTTTGTAAACTGAGGGACATAACTTTCTTTATTGAGTCAACCAATCCCATGTTGGGTCTTCCTCTTTTTCTGATGCCTTCAACTTTTCCTAGTATTACTGTTTTTCCCAGTGACTCTTGTCTTCTCATAATGTGACCAAAGTACAATATAGTCAGTTTAGTCAGTTTTGCTGCCAATTGGAAACCATTCCATTGCTCCATATCGTGTCCTAACAGTAGCCTCTTGTCCATAGTATATAGTTGCACTCAGATGTTGCGGCATACCCATTTCTTTTAAAATCAACCATAACTTTTCCTGATCAACACAGTCAAAAGCTTTGCTGTAATCTATGAAACACAAACTGATTTCCCACTCCCCACAAGAGAAAATCAGTATTTTATAATGTTTCAGAGGTATGACAATTGTTTTGTACTATGGTTATGTGGTTAGGAACGTCAGCTGCCTAATCTGTTACTTGCCTCAGAAACATAGGTACACGTTTGTGTCATTCTTGATTCATCACAAAATAAACATTTTATTTCCAATTGAGAAATGGATGTGCATTTAAAATACATATTTGTAGGTGCCTTCATACATTGCACATTAATTTAATCCTTTTCAAACTAATGTTTCTTTCAGTATTTTCGATTCAGTTGGGCTTCATGCTGTTAACGTTCTTTTTTTCTACAAGGTACGTAACCACAATAGAAATGCTCTATGTATTTGAACAGAAGTGTGGGGGAGCAAAGTGTGTGGGAGGGGGGGTAGTCTGTTCCGTGGTTTAAATGGAGCTCTCAAAATTTGTGCCTGGTGGTTAGTTGTAGTTTCCCGCAGACACTGAAGCTTGCAAAAAGCAACAGTTGTGGGTTTGCAGAAGATCTCTTGCACTACTTGCAGCCCCAGCACCAAGGGGAGGGTGTGTGAAAGGGGACCGAAAGGTGAAGGGGGGTTCCCTTATACCCCATGCTCCATTCACCCCATTTACAACCCAGGTTAGAATAAAACACACACAACCCACCTTGGAATAAATTGGCCACAGCTTTATCGGTTACAGTTGTAAGAAGCCTTGGCACCGCATGGGGGAACTGTTTCCTGGACATTGACTGACCCACCTGGCAGTCAATGATCTCCTGCCCACCCCATCACACTGGTTGGTGTTGTGGTAACCATGGGATGCTGGATCCTGCAAAGACGATCACCACTAAGTTGTCTCCCCTGCCACCTGATCAACTGGGTAGCCCCCGACAGTTGCTGAGTGAGTGTGAGGGTAAACCCTGGCAGCTGCCAAGCTGAGTACGCCCCTCGAAACCCTCAGCCCAAGATCCCTTAAGGGGATCCCCAAACTCAGGAAAATGGGCACACAGGCAGGCTTTCCTGAGAAAATGCTAATACTGCCCTATTGTGATAAGCATAACAATTAACTGGAGGATAAACCGTGCATGATATCCCCCATGGACAGTGGTAACAAGAAAATTGGGAGGGGTGGGTGGGCAGAAATCCACACAGCAAAGAGGGCGACCCAGGGCAGCACAGCATCTTAAATGACCATTTTGGTTACCCCCACCCCCAGCCCTCACTGGCCTCTGGGATAGCCTTGGCAGCAGGCCAGGGCAGGCCCAAGCTTCCCATGCTTATTGCAGCCTGACCCTCTCCCCGCCCAGCCAGCGAGAGCTGCTGGGGCTGCCATCACCCTGTTTGCCCTCCCCGCAGAGCTACAAACAGGACCCATGGTGATTCTGGGCCCCGGCTTCTCCTTCGTATAAGATCAGCAGAAGTTTTCTTTATCTGGCTGCAGATCTTGTCCCCTGCTACGGGAGAGATAACAACTGAGAGGAGGCAGAACAGTGAAAAAAGTATTTACCATGCAACTAGAAAAGAGTTCAATAAATAAGTCAGGAAATAAAATGATGTATTTATTTACTGATTTCATTTGTACCCCACCTTTCACCCCAGAGAGGCTTATATTGGGTATGTATTGACTTACATAGGTAGGTTAGTATGTGACTGGCCCAGGGTCACACAGCAAACCTCCATTAGGAGTTACCTCAAATCTCAGCTCCCCCCCGCCATGTGAATTTTTCCAAAGACTTGTACATTGCCTTGGGGGGGGGCAATGTACTTAATGGGGGACCCCCATTAAGAATAACTGATCTATCCTGTTACCGTAGCATTCTACAATGCAACCTTTTTAAAACAAACCTTAAATCTTTTATGATGTAATGAATGTATGACTTCCTTAGGCAAATCTACTGCTAAAATGTCATGAAGTGTTGGAAACCCCCCACCCACCCACCTGGGAAGTTATTAGCTAACTCCTTTAAGTTCTTGTTCCTGTGCGGACCATAATTTATAACTCCCAATGGCCAACTTAAAAGAATGCATAATAAACTGCTTCTGGTTTTGCGCTCTTGCCTATTGTGTTCTAATTCAATTATTCTAATTCTGAGATTATTCTACATGATTATGAAAAAACCTCCCCAGGGAGATAGGTTTGGTCCCCTCGCTTTCAGTTTTCAGAAGACAGCTGAAGATGGTTTTTTTAGGATTGCATTTGATTAAAGCCATCCTAAAGTGAGATTTTAAATTTGAGTTTTATGTTTTTTATGTAATCTGTGTATTTTATTAATACTGTAAGCTGCCTTGAGCGCTATATGGAAGAAAGGCAGCTAATAAACGTAAATAAAACAAACAAATAATTATAATAGGACTTGTATGGAAGAAAGGCAGCTAATAAATGTAAATAAAACAAACAAATAATTATACAGTTTGTTTTGTTGATTCTGATCTTACATATCATATACCAACACGACAAAGAAACCAAGCAGATATTTATACTAATGTCAACACTTAATTGTATTTGAGGATATTTACTGTTTGGAAGATTAGAGACTTTTTAAAAACTTCTCATTGGACTGGTTCTGAAGTCTGGCCCCGGCACACAGTTTCCTCTGGACCCTTCTGAGCCTTGCGTGTGTCCATGACCATACTGGAAAACATTAGTGTGCTTTGAACTGTGCATGGGTGCCAGTGCAGGTATTCCTGTATATGTGAGAGCCAGAGGAAGTGTAGCCAGTGTATACGGTGCAGCCCCAGCTCTGCCTTTCATTTCTCTACACAGTTTTGATGCCCCAGATGCCAGGTCAGTCAACTACCGCTTAAATGGGGGTTTGCAAACAGTTGCTTGCCAGGCAGCATTCCAGAAGATAACGCTGCAACTGGGCTCCACAGTGTTACAAGCATTAATCAACGTACCTGGTGTTTTGCATTCGTAAAAAATGAGCTGGAATAAACTCATGCTCCATGAAGATATGTTTCAAACTTCTCGTTTTCCAAATAAGAACTCATGCAGGAAAGACTGTCACAATTGAGAAACAATGCTATTGGAAAGAAGAATCAAAATCTGCTGAGCATATGTGAGTGGAATTGTTTGTCATGAAAGCTGATCAAAGTGATTAAAGCAAACTCAGGGAGTCCATAAAGCAGTACGTTTTATTAGTAAGCCAACATTTGGTGGAAGAGACTTTGAATGTTCTTTGTGTCTTTTCTAGGCAGAACTCTGGTTTCACTCCAGCAGACACAGTGGCTATTATTTTCTGCTCCACTCACAAATCTCTAACCTTAGGTAAGTCTGTACAAGCAACTGAGTTGACTTTTTGAATGTGATCACTGCTCCACATTAGTTCACTTTGTTAGGAAAGTGGTCTCCTGTTTTTTCTGTTATCATTTCAACAGTATGACAAGATCTACTATAAAAGCATTGCATTAATATTAGTACATTCATGAGAACACTGTTGCAGTGGGCGAGTAAATGTTTTCTACATGGAAGATAACGCAGCCTCCTCCTTTGGGAATTGAATAATTGTATTGCAGTGCCATTAATCTGTTCCTTCTTTACAGAAAGCAATCTGATTTTTTGTTTTTGTTTTTGATGTTCTGTTTCTCTAATCTAATATTGATAAAGTTTGTGGTTCATTTCGGATTATGTTCTGAGTTATTACAACATAGTCAAACTGCAGAATTATTATAGCTCAAAACTGTACTGCACAGAGCATTTACAATATAAAGAAAAAGATCAATGAAGACAGCAGTGTTTTATCAAATATCAGTGTATTTATCCCAAGAAATCTCTGGACTCTGTGTTTATTCATTTCAACTCAGTAGTCAAAGACTGTTGACTTACTAGTCACTCAAAGTTCTGTTGCAATAACAGTTCAGGTAGATACTTGCAATAAATTATTTAAGATACAGTTATTTTTTGGATGGAAGGGCAATGCTGAATGTAGCTGTTTCGTGTTCCTGTGACTTATGTAGCAGGCAGGAAATGGGGGGTTTAATGTAAAGTTTCCAGATACACGTTAGAAAAATCACAGTGGTCATGTTTCAAAACTGCTTTTGTACATAGAACTACATGTACCCATACATAAAGTATACATGATTCTGTAGGAAGAATAAAACATGGATGTATCTGGTGGTCTGAAGTTTAATATGCTGATGCAAGATCTGGCTTCCATGTTGACTTATTTGGAGGCAGAAGTAGCCAAGAAGATGACATTGTGTTCATCATTTTGCTTGCTGGATTATTTAGCTATCATGTTTATAACCCATACTTCCTCCAAGGATCTTTCATTCATCATGGAAATCTTGTGCTTAAGATGATGAAGAATGATTTAGCTAAGGCTATATTGTGATCCATAGGGCCAAAGTAGGCAGTTCTCCACATCAGAGTTAGCACTCTAGATTCCACCTAGAACTTTTTTCATAGGCATAAGGAGGATGATAGATTTCTGATGCCCTCCAAGCTTTTCATGAGGGTCCTGCATTTTGGATGTTTTTTGGGTCTTCTGTGGGAGTACTTGTGCCTATAAACATACTAGGCAAGATGCAAGCTATTGTGTTTTCAGTTGTGTTATCTATGTTGGGCATGTAGCAAAGTAGGGATGGGCACAAATCTGAACCAAGAAGCAAAGTTGTGTCACAAGGCATAAGGAGGATGATAGATTTCTGATGTCCTCCAAGCTTTTCATGACGGTCCTGCATTTTGGAAGTTTTTTGGGTCTTCTGTGGGAGTGCTTGTGCCTATAAACATACTAGGCAGGATGCAAGCTATTGTGTTTTCAGTTGTGTTATCTATGTTGGGCATGTAGCAAAGTAGGGATGGGCACAAATCTGAACCAAGAAGCAAAATTGTGTCACAAATTTCCACAAACTTTTAAAGCAGTTTGTAGTGCTTTCTGGTGGTTTGTGGATGGAGCAGAAAGGAGTTTAAAGGGACTCCAAGTCTCTTACAACCCCTACTTTCTGTTCCCTGCAAAAGCCACAAAAACAGCTGAGTGCCAGGGAGGCGTTCCCCACTCAGCTGTTTCAGGCGGTCTTGGGCTGGTGGGGAGACTTCTGACTGACTTTCCCCAGCCAGCAGAAAGGAAGGGATGACGTGCCTCCTAGGGTGAACTTCACCCCCCTACTGTTTGCTGGCTACGGCTATCCCCAGCCAGCAGAAAGGAAGGGGGGAAGTGCCCACTGGGAGGCACTTCACCCCTTACTGTTTGCTGGCTGGGAAAAGCCATGACTGGCAGACAGGAGGTCATGAATTGCCCCCTGGGAGGCACTTCACCCCCATGTTTAATCCTCTGGTTTTGTTCCCTCCCTCTTTGAAATGGCAAGGAGCAAAACCAGAGGATTAAATGGCTCAGTTTTGTTCCCCCCAGCTTTTCAATGGCAGGGAGCAAAACCGGAGGGTTAAATGGCTCCCAGTGAAATAAACCCTCCCAGAGGGACGGTTCATGCCCATCCCTATAGCTCAGCAATTCTCTATGATTCTGAGCCTCTGGCATGCTATATCCCCACCCAGTTGAGGTGACACCTTGTAGCCATCTCCACTGAACTACACTGTAGAATGCAGAAAGCGTGTTTGGCACTAACATCCAGTTCATGAGCAACTAGGCACAATCAAGTGTTCTGCATGGTTCCAACAAGGCTATGCATAATGCAGTACAGGCCCACAGTGCCCATGGGGCAACACCCCCTCACAAATATGCCCAGCTCCCTCCCTGGTGCCACCTGCCCTCCCACATGAGTAACTTGCCCACTGAGCAACTCATTGCCCTGGGTTAGGGCGAACAAAGCTTGGTCAGAAGTTGGGGACTCCTTAGCCCTCGAGCCAGTGTCTTCCTCCTGCCTTCCAGGGACCTTGCTTCTCCCCCACCCCCTCTCGGAGACAAAGGGCCCCAGCAATTTCATTTGGCTCATCTACTCCCTCAGCCAGCAAGGCCCTCCAGTGCGTGGTGCCTAGGGCAGCCACAGAGGCAGGGAAGGCTTTAGCCAGCACTCCAGCTCAAAGGACCATGCCCTGCCAAGTGATTGATATAATGGGCCTCATTAGCCTTAAAGGCTGCCGCAGGAGAAGCTAGTGGCGCTGCAGTTCTTTCGGTCATGCCCCCATGATGGCACCTGGAATGCCAGGGGAGGTCATTTGAGGGTCTCACCTCTCCTCCAGCAAGGGAGGGACTGGAAGGCTGTCAGTGGCTAGAGTGGGGCCCTGCCACCTTGAACCATTAAGCCGCAGAAATGGGTGCAAGAAGCTTTTCTAGAGACTGCAAAGAGAGAGAGAAATGCACAAACAGGCCTTCAAGCCCCGTTGCAATGCTAGTAACCGCGGGCACTGTCTTCAGCCACCGCTCTCTCCTGGGACCCAGAAGTGATGTCAACACATGGGGGCAGTGCCTCCCCCCAAACTCTCTAGCTACAGGGCTAGTGCAGCATTGTGCCTCTCACAGTACAATCCTATGCAGAGTTACTCCAGTCTAAGCCCATTGAAAGCTTAGAGTGGAATAACTGCATAGGATTGCATTATCAGTGTATGTGGCCTAAATGTTTTCTAGACTGGACCAACAAATATAGCTTTCTAGCAACACTGTCCAGTTTTCAGGGTTTGAGAGTAGCATTAATGTGAGGGGGCAATTCATTCTCTCACTTAGGCACTGTGTGCAGTCCTACACATATAACGACACTTCTCATTCCTGGCCTCTGTGAAGCACTGCACAGTCCTGTGCTGTCCTCTGGTTTGTCATCCCATGGAACATTTTGTCACTGCAGCCACAACCTAAGAAGAAGACAAAGAAGAAGAGATTGGATATATACCACACCCTTCACTCGGAGTCTCAAAGCAGCTTACAAAGTCCTTTCCCTTCCCATCCCCACAACAGATACCCTGTGAGGTAGGTGGGGCTGAGAGAGCTCTTTCAATAACTGCTCATGAGAGAACAGTTCTGACAGAACTATGGCTTGCCCAAGGTCATCCAGCAGGTGCAAGTGGAGAAGTGGGGAATCAAACCCGGTTCTCCCAGATTAGAGTCCGCACTCCTAACCACTACACCAAACTGGCTCTAAGTATGTTCTGGCCAACTAGATCTGCCCCGTTTGCTAAGGCCACTTCAGCTGTAGTCATGCAGGTCCCTGTCTTCACCACAGTTAAACTGCTCCATAGAATTCAGCTGTCACTTACTGATACATAGCAGGTGTAAGACCTTTGCCACTCCGAGGTAGGGTGTTTCCCTCAAAGCACTGTAAAATTGTGAGACTGGAAATGCCTCCCACATGAAACACATCTGGTGCTATTCCCTCCTGATTTTCAGGATAATAGCTTAAAGATTTTCTCACATATTCTTGGTCTTGTTGATTACTTTTTAGCTTGGATTATTATGTCAGGATTTTCTTTGTTATCTGTACTGCTGTGGCTTTTTGGTTTCTGCTGATTTTTTAAAAAATGGTTCTTTTGCTTTTGCATTCTTCTTGATTGCTGAGTACTGATTGTGGTGTGAATGTTTTAGATGTTTAATAGTTGTAAGGATGAGTGCATGTTGATGATATTTTAAATTGTTGGTATAATTGAGATTTTACTCTGGTGTAAGCTGCTTTGGGATAGCTTTATTCCCCAAAACAGGATATAAATATTTTAAATGCATTAAAGGTAGGCTCAAGTCTGTTCCATTTCTCCAATTGCTTGGAGAAATGACTAGACTATATATAGAAATAATTACATTTTCCTTTGTACTTTCAGGCAGCAATGTCAGTTTTTTAGGTCCATAGAATAAACCAAAGGACAGTCTTTCCTCCCTTATTTGTGTGTAAAAGGTTTTTGTGTTTAACTCTGTACAGATCAATTCATTCTGACAGACAGACTGCTCTGTATTAGAAAAATACAAATAATTTTCCCTTGAAACATGGAAATGAAAGTATTCTTCTGTAGCCTCTCTTAAGTAGAAAAATTTATACTTGTAATAAGTGTGTAGTTCTTCCTAGTCTTGAGATTCAGGTTCCTTTTTCTTCCTTTCTGTATTTAATTCTTTATAAATTTAGTTATCTATTTCTGTGAATCATCTAGACCTTACGATTTACCATTAAAACACAAACTATTTTGCTGCTTTGTGTAATGCTACCTTGTTTTCAATGTGTTCATTATAGCACCTAGCAAAAAAAAATAGCCTCCACTACCTTTGTATAATTTTCTTCAAGCTATTCACACACACGCAAAAAGAGAAAATAAATAGGAGTGGGTAGATGATTGTTTGGGATACTACATTCCCATTTCTGAATGCAAAATGAATGCATTACTACTGGTGACTTATTGTGAATGTAATGCAGATTTCACAGGTTGTGGCTCTCACTGAGAGAGATTATAGTGTGCCCCACTATGGTCTCTGTTGAACTTGATTTGACTTACTTAATACTGAGCATTCCAACAATTGGGGGGGGGGATGTGGTAAATTCGCTGAGAACTGCCAAGATTTAAGTTAACCAAAGTCCTCACAGATTTAAGAACTGGTTAGATTTTCACAACTCTGAAAGCTGCTCACTAACTGTAAAACTAGAGCCTGATTTATACAGAGTATTAATACAGCAGCGTATCCTTCCATAATCAGGATAAATAGTGGTATTCAAAAGAGACCATTCTGCCAGGGAGCCAAAAGAATGGCGTAGAAATGAATGTTTGAATGAAACCAAAGCTAACATGGGAATAAAATGCTAATGCAAATATTTCCCCCTTATTAACTGCTCACCATTTAGATACCATTATAAACTTTTCCCCACCTTCCTGATAGACTTCCTTGTTTAACGCTCTGCTGGACAAAACTCTGATTAGTCATTACTGTATAATGAGGCATACATTCCTACCAAAGAATTGTTGCTATAATACATTATTAACTAGCTATTACATGAAATCTCCAAGGGTAGGGTTTTATTATTTTAAATACTGGTTTATTTGATTTCCAAATTTGTTGAAAGTATCAGTTACCCTGACCAAATATACTTAATAACTTAACCAGTCTTGCATCTTCCCTCATATAATTTTCTTCAGTTGTGTTGACTTCGGCTGCACACTTAGTTTGGCATGAGACCCATTTCATTGAACATTTTTCCAAGAAAATATGCATAGGCCTGGGCTGCTTTTGTACTTTGCTGGGTTTGTGTGTCTGTTCTGAGTCAAAAAAGGAAAGTACTCTGAACCAAGGGCCTTCATATAACAAAAATAGTTTTGATCATATCCAAACCAATGCATGACAATTATGCCTGCTTTCAGAGAGGCTGTTGTCTGTGAATTTGGGTTTATTCTTTTATTTTTAATTATTTACTTCATTTGTCTTCTACCTTTCTTGTTGAGACTCAAGGTGGATTACATAGTTATAAAAGTCAATGCAAATAAAGATGGTATAGGACTAGTGACCCAATAAACTGGGTTGCATAATTAGAGAACGATGAAGGACAGAGAGTATAATACTTCCAATAAAGAATGTAGTATGAAGGGGGAAGAAATGAAAGCTGCCTAACAGTTTCACAGCATTATAGCTTTAGTACCCATCAGACCTGCAAAAAAACCCGGTTGGGACAGGGGATCATCCCCCCTCTCCTGTTACTCTTCTTTCAACAATTCCTAGAGCTGCTGCTATTGCTTACAGGTAGCTTGCAATGCTGCTCCTCCTACCATGTCTCTATCCCCAACCAGGCTCAGCCTACTAATCCTACTACCCGTATAGCCAGAACCCTCCCTGTTGGAATTCCATTTTTCCCCATCACAGGGTTGATCCTAACCCTAAAATGTAAACACATACAAAGATCTCTCAGCGTTTCTGTTGCTGGCCACATTCTAAAGGAATGGATGGGCAGATTCTCATGTACTCTGTTCCTTTTCTTTCTGCTCCAATCAACATTCCCATGACTTCTCATGTTGTTCTAAAATACCCTTGAAATGTAGCATGAGGCAGGCTCCTTAAGTTTAGTAGGGACAGTAAAAATCTTTGGTGAGTGAGTACAAATGGACCAGGCCTCTGTCAACTTTGCCGTGATGCTTGTTATTTAAAGCCAATATCTTCTTGAATAATAATTCAGTGCGAATAATAATAATCATTCGTGTGTGTGTGCGTGTGTGTGTGTGTATATATAAAGCCCCAGCGTATTGGCACTTTCCGGCTCTCCCATTAGCTGTGCGCTCTATCAGCCATTGGCCCATCAACCACCACTTAAGTGTACCCACCCACTACTGACTTGGGCACTCTTTCTGTTCTGAATAAACGGCCAAAATGGCTCTCTCTCCTGACGAAGATGCTTCTACTGCCACTTCTCCTGTTTGGCTCCTCAGCGGCTGGCTGGCTACTGAGGTGAGCCACCGGCCATCAAACCATTCTGTTGTGGGGAGGGGAAGGGAAAGGAGTTTGTAAGCCGCTCTGAGACGCCAAGTGAAGGGCGGGGTATAAATCCAATCTCCTCCTCCTCCTCCTCCTCCTCCTCTTCTTCTTCTTCTTCTTCTTCTTCTTCTTCTTCTTCTTCTACTCCTACTACTACTACTACTACTACTACTACTACTACTACTACTACTACTACTACTGTGGGGCTCACTTTCCTATCAGTGGCTGTTGCTAGGCAACCAAGCTTGGTTCTGTCAGTAAAAAGGCAGGGCCAGGGAGGCCCTTTCTGTGCCTACTTTGTGGGGAACTCATTGGGTCTAGTCCTAACTAGGGTTGCCAGCTCCAGGTTGGGGAATTCCTGGAGATTTTGTGGTGGAGTCTATGGAAGCCAGAGTTTGGGGAGGGGAGGGGCCTCAGCAGAATAGAATGCCATAGAGTCCACCCTCCAAAGCAGTTATTTTCTCCAGGGAGAGAGAGAGATCTGTTGTCTGAAGTTCAGGTGTGATACCAGGCGATCTTCAGGCTCCACCTGAAGGTTGACTGCCTTAGGCCTGGCAACACCCTCTGGGTGACATGATGCCATATGACTGGTATGACTTAACTAGGCCTGGCTGCTTGCTCCTGTTCACCAGCAGCAGCCCCCCATGACAGCCACTGTGATGTAGCATTTAGTGCTTCAGAACAGTGTCTGCCAGACCCAGGTTCTTGTTGTAGAAGCTGGCTGGGTGATTTCGGACCTTTCACAGACTTTATGCTAACCTACCTTACAGGGTTGTTGTACAGGTCGAAAGGGGGAGAGGAGAATGATGTGAGCTGCTTTGGTCCCCATTGCAGAGAAAGACTGTAGTTTTCCTGGGTAGAGGCTGCAGGGAGGGGGGAGGAGATGGAAAGCTGAAATCAGAGGGGCAGATAAAGGTAGGCTGATGGTTGGCTGGGAAGGAGATAGGGTTGCCAACTCCAGGTTGGGAAATTCCTGGAGATTTGAGGGGTGGAACCTGGAGAAGGGGAGGTTTGAGGAGGGGTGGGTCCTCAGACAGGTACAATGTCACAGACTCCACCCTCCAAACCAGCCATTTCCTCCTAGGGAACCATTGTTGCCAACCTCCAGATGAGGGTTTGAGATCACTCAGAATTACAACTGTCCTTCAGATGGCAGAGATCAGTTCCCCTGGAGAAAATGGTGGCCTCTGTGTCATTATACCCTGCTGAGGTCACCACAGCAAAATGATGCTTAGTGCCCAAGGCCAGAGCACCCGCCCAGAGCCTCTTTATAGAGCTCGTTGTATTTATTTCCACAACAGGTCTTATTCCTACTAATAGTAGTGATGTGCTCCCAAGGCCAAACCTTTTCCTCCTATGAAATCAATGAGACTTTTTTCCTATTAACTTCATAGAGAATAACAACTTATCTGTTACAGTGTTCTACTGTCATCTACCTGAGCAGGCACAGGAGATGCAAGCAAGCTCCCATTTAACACTCATGTTTGAATGTTTTAAGGGCAACAGTGAACTTCAAGGGCCGCCTTTTTAAGTCTGCTGTTGAGGATGGTTTTTATCTGGCTTCAAAACTCCAGTGCCAATAAGCAAACAAGAGCACTTAGGGGCTTCCTGGAACAAAAGCTGTTTTGCTTGGAGCTTAAACTGATTTTTCACATTCTGGCATGTGAAGCCTCCGCAGGGTGCCGTGTGTCTAATCCCTGGGGATTGGTGCACAGCACCAGCAGAGGGAGGAGGAAAGATGACAGCTTTGAAGCTTTAGAAGTGGTAATCAGAGAAGCACGAAAAGGCACTTCTTGGAAGGCGCCTGTCCCACACTGTATTATGAAACCAGCTAATTCCCACATGTGGCATGCTCAGGGGGCCGTCTGCCACTTCCTAGGCTTGGATCCATGGAGAGTCTCTCACTCAATGCTGAGACAAGTGTGGTTCCCTCCCATATGTTGGGCTTTGGTCTGTAGACCGAACAGTTGATATACCTGTATTTCTTCGAGGATCAAGACACATGCCTTCCCTATTTAATATCACCTATTTTGATCAGTGCCATTCATAGACAAAAAAAAACATAGAAATTATTTAGTGGGATTTAAAATCAAAACAAGAATGCATAATTTTCTTCCTGTGACCTCATTTTTATTTGTATTTCATTAACTAGGTAATTAGGGGTATGCACTCCCAGTAGTGAAGATAAATGTGGTACCTGAGCATTCCCTCAGGCATTTTTTGCTCTCATTTTGTTCCTTCTCTCCCTCCCTCTGTTTGCAACATACATGCACAGTACATGCAAGCACATGGAATGCAGACATTTGATTCATGGCTTTTATTAGTGTATTTGCCATTGATTGATTAGTGCTTGGTATTAGTACTTCTTCTATTGATTGATTGCAGATGAAGTGACTATTTGACCTTTAATTATAAGCTTGGCTATTGAAAATGACATTGAGCTATGGCTTCACATAATCCATCTGGAAAGCCTGACATGATGCCATTCCCTGGGGTTAATTCTAGAGGAGAAGGCGGCCCTAGAGGAAGTGCCACAGCTATTGGGATGGGTCACCTCGAACAAGACTGCAGGGGCTGTGCTCTGTACTTGTGAGCAGCCCCAGCCTATTGGCAGAGTGAATTGTATATATTATAGAGAAGAAATTGCCTGCTATAAGTTTCCGGTTCACAAAGAGTGCAGCAGATTCATCAGAAGGTTAGGGTACCACAAAAATTTGGTTAAGCGCCTTCTGTGTTTGACCAAACAGCAGTCTATAAATGCTGGCAATAAGCTTTTTTAAAAAGATTTCTAATTTAACTTTGAACCATTGAAATCAATGAAACATAAACATGGAAAGGCTTAACTCTGGCTAGTCTAGGCTCTCCATTTTTTAGTTTAAAACAGCATTGTGGTTAAGTGTTGTAGAGCTGCTATTGCTATGCACAGGTCTGTATGTCAGGTTCATGTAGTCAGCAAATGCACAGTAATTGGTGCAGTTTATAGAATCAGGAATTGACTACAAACTCTCTTTATTATCTCATTGGTGCAATGGTTTTTGCCTCCAGAGTTCTAAAACTGATTGTGTCTTGTGTGTATGTCTGATTGTGACATTGCTATTATGTGTGTCTGTTTTCTTCAAGTATGCTGAGTTTTTCCAGGTGAGATGACAAGATCTTAATGTGTAACAACACTTGCAGATAGGTGGTTCCTAAGCTTAAACTAAGGAACTTCTCTGTATAAATACTCAAATAAGGCTGTTTGCCTTAACAGTCCATTATAGAAAATAATAAGCGCTGGTTTTGTAATACATTTTACTAGGATCAGCTAAAAAGTCACAAACAAATTTTTAAGTCTCTTCTTCAAACTAGTGTTCAGTTAAGGGGGGGGGCAGAAAAAGATGTTTCAGAGCATGAAGACAAGCTTTAAATCTTCAATTTGTGATGGTCCAGATGAAGTGCTGTGCTTCCTTTGAAAATATAAACACCAGGGCGTTCTTGGATCTCTGTCCCTGTAGCTCCTGGGGCATCCTGAAATGTTTTAACCTAGCAGGGCCTTTATTTAAGTTGTGTGACATCTTTTATATTCCTTTTAAAAATCATTAGAAAGTTTGGTCTGTGGAGGTTTGTGTTCTTTCCCTGAAACATTTTTTATCCCCTCCTCTCTCTCTCTCTTTTTACTGACCATCCAGACTGAAGAAGTGTTCTGTGGAATTGAGAAACTTTCTCACTACCTTAAGCCATTTTATTTGGAGTGGTTAAAATTGTTGTATTACTGTTGCTCTTGGGTAATCCCCTGCCAACTTCTCTTTGTTCTGTGGATCATAGTTGTTCATTATGGCCCTCATTTGATGCCACTTAGCCATATGCCAAAAATAAAACAGGTGAGTAATTTAAAAAAGTTCAATATCCCTCTTTCTTCTGCTATGAAATCACATAGGTTTTAGCTTGTTAATTTCTGTTTTGTGGTTCTGCCTTTGTCCAGCTCCTAATAGACTCCCACTGTTTAATTGCTGCATTAGTTTACTTGTTTGTTGTCTAATGGCAAAAGGGAAAGGAAAGGAGCTCATAGTCTCAGAAGAGCATTCATATACAGTGCTGCTCTGACTGTGTAATCAATCCAAAGCAGTTGCTTAGGCTGCAGTGCCTTTTAGGGGTAGCCACGATGCAGCACGTGATTACTGAGCAATGCTCTCTGATCCTTTGCAGTCGCACAGAAGATTCAGGGATGTACCTTTCATATCCCAGGTAGGTGTTCACAATCCAAGAACTTCTCTCCTGCTCCCTTGTTTTTGGTTCTGATCCTTGTAGTTCTTTCCAAACAAGTAACTTAACTCTTAGAATACCAGTCCCAATGTGCTGTCAAACTGCGTATTTCCTATCCTGCTAGATTAATCCCCTTTATAACTACATGATAGCTGCAGCAACAGTATGGAGGTGCAGCCATGAGATAAACTGGAAAATTTCTATTCCGTTACTACAAAGCAAAGAAAAACAGCATTATGGGAGACGGGAAATGTGGCTAATTAAGAAGGGTGGGTCGTGTGCCCTGGTTTTCCAAAACGAGCATATGGGATGATGCCTTTTAATTGGGCACAGGAGCTTTGCATTTGACCTGGAACGCAGGCTCTCTGAGTAAACCTTTGATGTGGGCAGGAAAGCCAGCACCAGAGTGCTTCCCTGATGCTCTCACTTCATCTCTGCAGTCTGCCTGTAGTAGGTTTTGAATTAATATTTAGAAAGCTTGCCTCCAGCAGTACTAAAATGTGCATCAGAGAACAACAGTTGTTTACTGTGTTTGAACTGAAGAATCTCACTCTGGAGATCACATTCGCTTGAAGTTTACATCTCTCAATCTCAGCTTGCAGAAAGGGATCGATGAATAACAATTGTCATTTCAGAGTTGCACCTCTCCAATTATTTATTTGCTTCTGTGTCTTCCCAGATGTACACTTAATTGGATCAGACACTAAAAAGCAGATTGCAGGTTTTCAGTGACAGCAGCAAGTTTGCACCTCTTTATCAATCTCTCCTTCTCTCTCTCTTTAAAAATCTCATATTCAGATGTAAAGGGATAACACAAGAGACATCGTCCCCACCCACTTCCCCACCAGAAGTGCAGTTAAAATTAATTTATCTTCTCTTTAAAAATGGCAAATTATACCTAACAGATTGTTGATGGGTCATCCATGGAGAGATCCAAGCTTGTCCACAACTCAAGATCCCTTTATCCTAACCTCGCATAGGCTACAAATGTCTCTTAGACACAGTCACAAGCATTGAAGGTAATGTTTGAGAACATCCCATCAACATAAATAGTTCTGTGCACCCTTCTGAGTTGAGTTTTCACATAACGGTCCAGCTACATCTAAAAAGTAGAGGGCAGGTTTTAAAAGGTGTATTTAAAAGAAAAAGTTCCCTTGGGCTGTTACAAAACTTATGACAAGGCGTAGCACTTAACCACCATGCAGAATGCTACAGTTGCTCTCATTGTTAAAATAGAGACAGTGTGGGATAGTGGTTAGATTGCTGGACTCTGATCGGAGAGATACAGTTTCAAATCCCTACTCTGCCGTAAAGGTCACTGGGTCACTCTTTCAGCCTAACCTTCTTCACGGGGTTGTTGTGAGGATAGAATGGGGAAGAGAGAGCCACATATACCAGCCTGAGCTCCTTGAAGGAAGGGTATGTTTAAAAAAAGGTGATGGGTATAAAGTGATGGTTAGGTGTTGACCCCTATTGCTTACAACAACTAGTTTCCTGGTATGAAAATACATAACCTGTCCACACTGAGAGATATACAGTGTAACCCTAAATGGGATTACATCCTTCTAAGCCCATTATATAGGGCTCCTTCATGTCTCAAGTAAGTGTTGCATTGCACATCTGCCCTCAGATGGGCTGCACATGTGGAAGCCTCCTTTCAAAAGCAGGTCTGTCTTGCTGGGCTGAGCTGGTCTTTTGGGGGAGTATAAAATGTGAACAATCTGAAGTGTAAATGCAAAAACATGTTTGTAAACACTTCTGCCATGCCTGTATACTAAATCTGCGGATGACACAAAGTTGTTCAGGGTGGTGAAAACCAGTGAGAATTGTAAGGCACTCCAAAGGGATCTGTTAAGGATGGGCAAGTGGGCGTCAACATGGCAAATGGGGTTCAGTGTGGCCAAGTGCAAGGTGATGCACATTGGAGCCAAAAACCCTAAATATAAATACACATTGATGGGGTCTGAACTGGCAGAGACTGATCAAGACAGAGATCTTGGAGTTGTAGTAGATAACTCACTGAAAATGTCGAGACAGTGTGTGACTGCAATAAAGAAGGCCAATGGTATGCTGGAGATTATTAGGAAGGGTATTGAAAACAGATCAGCCAATATCATAATGACCCTATATAAATCAATGGTGCGACCTCATTTGGAATACTGTGTGCAGTTCTGGTCACCACACCTTAAAAAGGATATTATAGCTTTGGAAAAAGTGCAGAAAAGGGCAATTCGAATGATAAAAGGGTTGGAACACTTTCCCTATGAGGAAAGGTTAAAGCGCTTATTGCTCTTTAGCATGGAGAAACGACGACTGAGGGGAGACATGATTGAGGTTTATAAGATTATGCATGGGAAAGAGCAGGTAGAGAAAGCGGTACTTTTCTCCCTTTCTCACAATACAAGAACTCGTGGGCACTCAATGAAATTGCTGAGTGGTCGGGTTAGAACGGGTTAGTACTTCTTCACCCAAAGAGTGATTAAGGGCAGGGATGCTCTGTCTTCTTGGGGTGCTAGAGGGGGTCAACAGTGGGAGGGCTTCTAATGTCCTGGCCCCACTGGTGGACCTCCTGATGGCACTGGTATTTCTGGCCACTGTGTGACACAGTGTTGGACTGGATGGGCCTTTGGCCTGATCCAACATTGGCATCTCTTATGTTCTTATACTTGCCAGCAGGGGTCTTGTTGTAGAAAAAGAGCTGCCGGAGCTCATTAGCATAACTCATTAGCATAACTTATTTGCATATGCCACGCCCCCTGACATCACCGGAAGTGACAGAAGGCCACACCCCCTGACATCACCGGAAGTGTGTCAGAAGGCCCGGCTACTTACCCTCCTGCTTCATCCTCATTCCCAAACGGAATGAGGATCGAAGCAGAGGGCGGGGTAAAGAAGGGGGTGGGGCTTCACCACGTGACAGCCCCGCCCCCTAGAGGTTCTCTTCCGGAGCTCCGTACCTGAGAGCTCCCCCCTGACTAGAGCCCTGCTTGCCAGAAAGCTAGGGTTGGCTTCTCTTTCATTTCAAATGTACATTTAGTGGTAAATTTTTATTCTTACCTATCCATAAACTATGAAATAGCCTTTGAGCTACTATATAGAGGCCACTTTTTTTTTTTTAATTCTATCTAGGAGATTACTGCAGCGGTGCCCCATAAGAAGTGCCTTCTGGATTCCCAGTATGTGTAGTGGTTACAGTGTTTGACTGAGAGCTGGGTTCCTGTCCCCACAGAGCTCACTGGGTGGCCCTGGTCAATTTCATTTTTTGTACTTCACCTGGTGGTAGTGAAATGGAAGGAGGGAACCATGTGTACTGCCTTGAGCTCCATGGAGGAAAGGTGGAATAAGAATGGATGAACAAATGATTGCGCTCCCAAGTGTAGCTTTCTCTTTAGATCTTTCTCTCTAACAAGCCTTTGAAAAAATGTTGTATAAGCATTCTTGAATTGCTTAAAAAACTGCAGTTAAGTGAATAAACTGCAAATAAACCTTTGCCTAATATCTCCAGTCGCGGGTGTCCTGAAGAGGTTGCTCCTTAATGAGAAAAAAGTCTCTGTTCAATTTCTGTACTTACTTTTTTATTTGTCACAATTTGTAAAATAGGAAAGTTTCCAACTGAGTAGCAATATACAACTCATTTGGAATATTTCTTATATTTGATAAATTGATCATCGAACAGACATATTTTTATTTGCTTCATATATCAATGTGTATTTGGTTCCTACAATTATTCACCTTTTCTGTTACAACAAATATACTGGAGGTGTATTTAGTTCAGTGGTATATTGAATAATCCTATATTGTAACAGCAAAAATCTTTGGATACTTAAATCAGGTGACTGGAGCTGTAAACGGGCAAGACAGTGACAGGCATGGAGGAGAGAGAGAGGGAGGAAGCAGGGCCGGCTCTTTCCACTAGGCCAACCTTAGAGATGGCCTAGGGCGCAGATCTCTGAGGGGCACAGCGAGGCCACTGCCCACCAGCCCACCCCCCAGTATGGATTTCTGGGCACCCCTGCTCCACAGCACGCCCCTTCCCGCCAGCTCGCTTTGCCTCACACCCCTGCCTCCTCCCTCCTGCTCAGCGTGCTTCTTCCCGCTGGCTTGCTTCACCTCACGCCCCCGCCTCCTCTCTCCTGCTACCGCTCCACAGCACGTTCTGACTCTGCCCCTTTCCCCCCTCCCCACGGTCTTCCTTTTGGCGATGGAAGTGAGAGGAGCAGGAGGAGGCGAGGCAATTGGAATCGTGCTCTTTGGGGGGGCGCGGGGCACCTCGACTCCTCCCACTGCCCCGGCAAGTACAGTCCGGGCATGGTGGTGAGGCCATGAGCCATGGAGCTGGCCGTAGCAACAAGAGTGTCGGGACGAAGCTTCCGAGGCTGTAGGTCTTTTGCTCTTCTCCTTCCTTGGTTATCTGTCCCTTTAGACGGCTGCTAGCTTAGAGAAATATAGATCTGCGGGGGGCGCCACAAGGCAGCCTGGCCTGCGGGGGGCGCCGCAAGCTAACCTCGCCTAGTGCGCAAAAAACCCTCAGGCTGGCCCTGGGAGTAAGAAAGGGATGGCAGGAGGGAAAAATAGTGTGAGAGAAGTGGAGGGGAGGAAGCAAAGGTGAGGGGAATGGGCTAGCCGTTCCTGCAAGTTTCTTGGGGGTCCCCACTTGTATTTATTTATTTACTCACTTATTTGCTCAAAAGAAGCATTTGCAAATTCTAACAAACTTTTCTGGAAGAGGGAAAATAGCTTTATCCAGTGCAAAATAAAATTGATGTAGTCTGAGTTTTTTATTACTAAGATAGATAATTTTTTTTCTATATGTTATGTCCCTCTCATAAATGAGTTATTCCTGTGAATACTCCATGAATTTTTCTGCAGACCTTAACCTTAGTGCAGAGTGCTGTTTGCTTTGATATTAGTGCTGAAGTGGAAAACATGAAGGGGAAAGAAGTCAAGCCACAGTCGTGTGTACAGTCACAGGATATAAAGGCAGTCGCAGTCTAAATCATTATTTCAGCTACCCCCCCCACACACACACACACATTAACGTAACCTGTGGTATCGTTTTAAAGCTGGCACAGTTTCAAAATCAGGTTCATGGTGACTTGATTCATTTTTTAATGCCCTGTTAACTAATTGCTACAACAATGCAGTCAGTCAGGTGTAGGTGTTTTTGAATCTGAGGCAAGTGTCTTTAGATGTCAGCATTTAATCTTTTATTGTCAGCATCTGGAGGGATTGCTCAGGCCATCCATTAAACATTTCCAGGCTAACCAATACCCATTGAAAAGCCAGGACTCCACATTCAGCCTGTTCTCTGTTTCTGTTTCTGTTACAAAAGGCACTAACTTGTATATTCAACAACCTTTTGCGGCACTTGTGAACTGTGGGAGCAATCTTAGGTATATTTACTCAGAAGAAAGTCCCTTTTTATTCAGTGTGGCTTGCTCCCATTAAAGTTTCCTTGGGATTTCAACCATTGTTAACCAGTGGCCTGAAAGCTTTTGTTAGTTGAAAGCAGGCTTAAGGCAGTGCACCTTTCCCCTATCCTTGCCTCCCAAAAATGTTTTTCATATGAAACAAAAGAAATTTTTTCACTTGGGGATCTTCCTCCTCCATGGATTTTGTATAATCTCTCTCTTGCCATAGAGAGATTCTCAGACATAATGATTTTGAGTCCCGGAATAGCTCCACGGCCTTCGTAATAATATGTATATTTAGCCTCCCAAGGTTATATTTCCCGTTACGTTATTTCTCTCAGTTTTTTGCTGGTACAGAAGTGTAGGTCTGCTGCCAGAAATGCAATCCCAGCATTGAGTTCTCCTCCTTTCTTCTTGAACATGTAGAAAATTTTGCCCACATCCTGACCTTTTCAAACTGGGCATTTCCCTCATCACTGCCCGAGTCCCTCACTTGCAGGGCAGGGAAACAATATGAAGGCTTCATGACATGCAGTAAGCATCACAACAGTATCATTTTGGGCAGCTGCCCTGTGTTTCTCAAAATGTGACGTTCCATGACTGAATTAACAGTTTTGGGGACACGATCCCTTTCCATGGCTGGCTTGCAAATAAGCATGTATGAGGCTGTTTTGGATGAAGAGAAATGTTGCAGCTTTCTTCGCAAATTCCATTTTTGTACCCTTTCTCATTCCCTTTAAAACCAAATATATCAGGAAAGTATTTATCTTACTGCTGTTGCATTGCAAAAAACAAAATTGCTCATCGTGATTCATCTAGAAGTTTGTAACTTAAAAAATCCCCTGATTTGTCACCAACGGTGGCCCTAGTGAAACATCATATTGTAAGACAATTTACGTTGCGGTGATGGATGGTCACCGTACAACCATCAGCAGGGGAGAAATACTCTCATTAATACTTACAGATCTATCTTTGGATTTGATGCATTGGATTTTGATGCATTCGCTCATAAAAGCTATACTGGCCAGTATTGATGGAAATACACTTAGGGGACTTTGGTCTCTGGGGTTTCTCAAGGAACAGACAGCAGTGTCTCCAGATGTAGTAATTTGAAGACTACCATAGAGTTTGCCCCCTTCTTTTCTCCTGGGAACCGCAAAAGATGTCCCCATGTTGACATCCAATAAATTAATTATGGTCAAAGTCCACTTTGTGGACTTTTCCAGTGCCTATAACATGGTGAGCAGTAGCACACAAATAGTTACCATAATGTGGAGCCTCAAGAATTGCCAGTGTCTTTATAACCAAAACACATTTATCATCTGGACCCATGTAGCAAAGCCTGTCTGAAAAATGACTCCTGGACCCAAATGGTTTGAACACCACTCAGTCAATGGTAAACATCTTTTTTTCTTGGGCAGGATGCTTGAGTGGGTGTGGGTGTGCAACTCCAGATTTTCTTGAATGAGAGACTGGGTTGGATCTAGGCAGCTTTTCCAATAGTAAAAAAATGGGAGAGATGGGCCCACTTTGACCACCTATGGTCAAAGGCTATGCTGGGGACCATGGGATTTGCATGGAAAAAAACCATTTGTGACCAATGGTACAGTAAGAAAGGGAATTGAGCAAGGTTGAGTGAATCCAGCCTATTCTCTAGATCCATTTCAATCTAGCTTCCATCCTGGCTTTATCATGCTGTCCTGGAGTACTACTGTGTGACTTAAATGTACAATTCCAGTGTGTTGTTCAGTTGACCTTAGGAGTTGTACAGATTGCATAGTTTTGTTACAGAGCAGTGTTGAGCTACGGTGAAACATACTTGTGCCATCAAAGGACTGCATTTTAATTTCAGTTTTGACTTTTATTTTTCTTCCAATGTTTTAAATGGCTTGTAGATACCTACAAGTCATGTACAAGCATCTATAACTGACACTTTGTACAGCAGCAGCTCTTGCTTTATGTCACCTTTGATGGCCTCCCAATTGCCCTTTTCAGGCCAGATTAACATAGGAGACTTGAATGAAAAGGCAGAGGGGAAGTACTATAAAAGGCACTTTTTACTTGGTTGCCTATTTTTCGATGGACTCAACAATATTAGTTCATGTTGATGGATGGAAGTTTTCCCAGTGCATCCATATAGTGCATCCACAGCCTATAAGTTTCAGTTATGCCTTGTATATTTCTTTAAGTAAAATATTGCTGTGTTTTCAGATATAGCTGCAAAAAAGAACTGGAATGTGATCCAGGAACACAAGTAAAAATCTGGAGACCTGTAAGGAATCATTGGGGGTGTCACCTATAAGAGAATTCTATAACCCCTCTCCCCAAACTTCCCCTTCCCAGATACCATAAGCTGTAATGTGCCAGAGCAGCCCAGTTACCCACATCTCCCTCTATTTTCTCTCCCCTCAGGCAATGAGCATGCTCAGTCCTATTTAGACTGTTTTAATTGTGGAGCTAATTTTTTTAATTTACAGACTAATATTTTTGCTACATACTTAGAGCATCTCAGGTATACAGAAACCTCATCTTTGTCTGCATGTTAGCCTTTTTATTGCCTTCCTGATCAACACTTGGCTCTACAGTTCACTATCAGAAGAGAAGCTGGAATCTTGTTAGGAACTGTCAGGTCGGTCCCCCCCCCCACCCCCCATGCATATCTCCCATTTCAGAACTCCGTAACTTCTTGTGGGCTTTTGCTGGCAGATCTATCTCTCTCTCTCTCTCTCTCTCTCTCTCTCTCTGTTCTGTTCCCCCTTACTCTAAGCATTCAGTGCTCTAAGCATTCAGTGCTTCCAGTCAGGCATTTCCTTGTGGTTAATTTACAAAGTCAGATTGGTCTGCATACAGGGGCTGGGGAATCTCTCACAGTGCCATCCAAAGCAGAGCTGCACCCATTCTGAGTTCATTGAAGTCAAATATTTGGGAACCTCTGACTTGTCTGTGAATTAGTTAGTTTTGCTGTTTTTATGATTGGCCTGAGCCACACACTTTACTGTTACCTATATTAATAAAAACAAAATAACAACAGCCTTTTGATGGCTATTATCTTCTTGGGGGATCTAAGTTCTAGAGTAGTTGCTGAGAATGGGATATATCCAATTTGAAAATGCATTATATGTGAAGGGTAACGAACACTTGTTAGTAACAAAGAGAAGTTCTCTTGAATCCTAGCAGTATCAACAGCAAATGACAAATACCTACTCTGAAGGAAGTGCCGGAATTCAGGAGCATAAAATAAACATAAAATGTGGGGAGGAAGAGAACCTGAGTGCCAGTTCTTATTGTTTTATCCTTTTCATCATGGGTATAGGATGAAAGGGAACTCTTGGTTCGTTGTTAGAGAAAGGGGGCTCTTGCTTGAAGGTCTTGCTTGGCAGATGTCAGTTGAAAGCTCAGCAAAGGAAGAGGCTGCCACGTCAAGCTCTGCTGGGTGATTTTAGACAAATGTGTCATGTGTGACATGGAAAGACGGCGTGCCATACATTAGTGATTTCCCCAGTGTTTGGATCAGGTAGTAATGTGCTGAGAAAGTGCTCTTTATCTATCCTCTCTGTGTACTTGTACAGCAATGGGGAAATGCTTTTGGTAGAAATTACTTTCGTCAGAAAAAAAGAATCCATTTACAATATGTGCCTTCTAACATCTTTCAGACAATGCATTGTATTAAAGAGGAATTTTCGATTAATGTTTTATAAACACTTTTCAGCATGACAGCTTAAAGCCCCTGTAAAATTGTAAATGCGTGGAGAGTGCTCACGTCCATAAAGTCAAGTGCCATCTCCTGAAGCCTGCTCGGATCCTGTCAACCATGGTGACATAGCATCAGTACCTTGGACCATTAAAATTTATTTCCTTCATTTCTATGGCTGCTGTGATCGCAAGATCTTTTTTAAAGCCTTGGATTTAAATTTTCTTGCAAATGCCTTTATGTCTTGCATGCTTAAAAGAATTATTTTACAGTTAACTAAAGGTATGAAAGGGCAGCAGGACATTTTGCTTAAAGGGACTTGGGAGATGTAAAAGACATGAACATGAAGAGATGGGGAGAAAGGATGTATGAGGTTAGACAGGGTGCCATCCTAGGAGTGGAGACATTGGTTGGAGGTGGCTGCTCGCACTTGCATGGGCCAAGCTTGGGGTAGAATCAGGGTCTTGCCTAATGAAAAATAGCATGCCACAGAATCACTGAGTAAGAGTGTTACCAGTCCCCCTATTTTCATCTATGACCCTCCACTCGCAGGCTGAATGTGTGTGCAGTAGAAAAGTAAAAACAAAAACCTGTCTCATGCAACCTCCCTGTCGCTAGGGGGAGCCATCTGTAAGCCAGTCCCCCACAGATTGGTGTATGCAACCCAGCAGCAGTGAGTAAGGTGGCACAGATTGGTGTATGCAACCCAGCAGCAGTGAGTAAGGTGGCACCGTGGAAGGTGCTGCAGAGGAAATGGTGACAGCACAGAAGGAAACAAAAACCTACCGGTGATATTTAACCTACTGATGAATTCAAGAGAATGTGAACAATGCTGAAGCAGCTTTCTACCCACTCAGATTCCTGTTTACCTTATTCCATTGGTATCAATGGAAGTGTGGTGGAGCTGAAGGGAAAACCTGGGGATCCAGTCGTTGGACTGCAGATTTGCTCCTGTGTTTACTAATGATCTTGGTATCATTTTTTCTGGAGGACTCAGCATGGTGTCCCAAATAGCCGTCCCTAATGAAAGAATTAGGGCTGTTCAATAGCATACTCTGATACCAATGTGTAAACAAAAAGAGTCAGGGATATGATAAAAGAGCTTTCTAAGAAATTTGTCAAAGAAGGGGAAAGGTAAAGAAGCAATCTAATTCTGGATGAGGAGGCTGATCTGGTACACATCATGGAGACCTGGCTTGGCAAAGAAACAGTAGTCTCCAGGTTTCCTGGTGCCGCATCTTCCTTATCTTATTGGACACGTATGGAGAGAAGCTCTCACCAAGTGCTTGGTCAGCCAGAATCCCAGTTTTCAATGTATTTACCTAATGTTGGGGGATGTTTTGGAATGAACAGGTTTTTTGTTGGTGCACCACCCACTCCCTTGTCCGATAGTAAAGGCAATCTCAGATTTCATGCTGAGGATTTCAACATCTATGGTCCTTCAGGATTCCATCATCCATCCTGAGACCATATTGATGGGACTTCATGTCTCCCATGACAACCATGGAGCTGTCCCAGAACATTCTGATACCTATGCATATAGTAGAGCATATCATAGAACACCGTAGATTTGATGTTCTCCGGGGATAATGTGCATTGGTAATGGGGTGTGTGTGTGCTTTTCCTCTGTGCCATTGCTAAGAACCAACCATTGCCTGGTGACTTTCAGATATTCAGAACCTTTCCAAAGATGGGTAGCCAGTTAAGATGTTGCAACCTTTGAGGCTGATGGATCAAGAAGGTTTCCTGATGTCTCTAAAAAATTTTCCAGATAGCAAAATAGATGCTTCTGTTGAAGCCCTAGTTGACCCACAATCATTTTCAGTTGGCAAAACCTTGCAGAAGCAGACGTTTTAACCCCTTCTGTCCCTTGTCTCAGCCCACATTCTAAATTGGGAGGGGCTCATTTGCCTTTTAAAATATTCAGGGCAGATCTGTTCACAGATCTCCCAGTGACTTGTCTAGTTTGACCAAAGGGATGGTTAAACTAAAAGTAGTGATCGCTATAACTAAATGCAGGAAGTTTTGAAGTGCACTAAAACACACAACACTTGCGTCCTCCTTAACCACAAGAGATTCTGTTAGAATATACTGAGTCCAACCTGCCATTTCAAACTGAACTGTTCAGTACTCTCCTCCAGGTCTTCCCCACTCCTCCCAGCACACACATTAACCAGAGTCAGAATGGCCACCGTATTTTACAACAAAGGATTCAGGTTATTTTAATGTGGAAAGAACTTTATTCAGAGCAGAAGCCTTATGTTGTATTATAAAATTCACACAGGGCAGGAAACCATAGACGTATTTGCTTTGTGGGTGGGAAAAAGTCAGTAAGAACCAGAACAGTCAGTAAGAACCAGAACAGAATCCATGGGAGGGAGGGAGGGGGTATGTCAGTTTTTTGTCAGGAGCAAAGAGAGGGGATTCAGTCTGCCTCCATTGGTTTCTCTTGTGTAGCAATTTGACTAATAAATTTCTGGCAGCAAATGGAAGGGCCAATGCTCAGTTTTCTGTTTTGTGTTCAGTTAATTTATTTACTTGATTAATAAATTAATTTATTTACTTGATTAATGAAGGGAAGTGGCAAGGAAGAGTGGGCAATAGTTGTACCTATGTTCCTGGAAGGATCTTGTACACTGACTCTTATTTGTTTCCTTGGAGAACAGAATCGAGAAATTGTTAAACCAAGACTTGCTTAACATTTTTCGTGCATGTATTCTGATTAATTGGAGCACTCTGATTCCTGTGGCACTCGGGTCTGAACAATAACTCCGTTTCCCTTTTGCAAAAACAACTACAGCAACTAGTGCATACATGAGTATTCATTTGGAACAATTTGAATACTTTCTGAAATTCTGTTAAAAATAAAATGTTTCACTTTTGCAGGCACTTCAAAAGAGTATGGTTAGATTTGCTGATGTTTTTAAACATATAAAAATGCTCTGAGACACTCTGCAGATTTATACTGAACAGATTTAAAGTTGGTGTACCTGTCATAATCCATTACATCAGAATCTGCATGCTATAAGTGATGAGAGAAACTGGAGTGGGCAGATTGAAATAAAGATAACCAGATCCTCTTAGTTTCGCACTTTCATTCTTGGCTACCCATCTGAAGGAGTTAATCTCCTGCGCGCTACTATTTTTGTTATAGTGGCACCTGCTTGTGTCACTATTGTTCAAATCAGTGTTCCTGTTTTACGATTAGGTTAGCATGTGCTGCGGACTGAAATATCCAAGAAGAACAGCCCAGCTAAGATTGATGACCGGCTTGGTTTCCTTGTTTGTATGAAAATACGGGCCAAAGAACGCAACATTGTCCTCTTAGATCAGAGACAGAAAATTGAAAGAATTTGCAGATACTTGTGTAGCTTCCAAAGCAATGACTTAGTTACTCTAGTTGAAAATCTTGTGGGATTTAAAACTTTTCTCATTTGGGAATTTTTGATTTTACAAATAAGTCAAGAAACTACGTGGGACATGATTTCAAAATCTTTGACAAACATGAAATATTTTAGCTTCTTAAAATTCAAGCAGTATTTTTAAAAACTATTTTCTAATTCCCTCCATCTTACTTTTTTCTGAAATGTTCTTCAGTGTGGTATCTTCACCATCCATTATGAAATTAGCTGGGGGGGGGAGTTTGACATGTATCAATGTTTTCTTAAAGTTCTTAATCTCCTGAATGGGTTAGAATCTGTTCTGTATCAACCCAGAAATGTAAGAATTTGCAACTAAGTAGTGCATAAATTTGAGGGTTATAAGGATATGATATCCATCCTCCTTTTTTGTCACCGGTGAGTCTGTCATTTGTGACAGTAAGATGTCTGTTTATCATTTTAACGCTTTTAAAATGTGAAGACAGTGCCAGTTTTGAGAGGGAAGAATTAAGGGTCTTGGTAAAGCTGGACAATTTGTTACTGGGACAGAAAATATGTTGTTCAGGAACCACACCTGGGGTCCTTGGAAGCATATTCCCCTGAACCTGCAGCTTCACCTAGACCTCCCTCCAGAACCCCAGCTTCCCAATGCAGTAGATCTGTGACCACTTTTTAACTTCACGATGGGCAAAACAATGAGCCTTACTTTTCATTCCAAGGGACAAGGAGCGTCTTCGTGTGCTCTGTCTCTTTCATGGCAAGGGAGGGCTTATAGCAATGGGATATTTGTTCATGGACAAAGCAGGCGGGCTCAGCAGTAGTATCACACTGCCACAAGGAATATCCTGAGTGTGTGGGGGGTGAGGTAAGTAGATTTGGCATAGAGATAAAGGGGAGTGAGGGGGGAATCTAGGTCACCCCCCAGTATCTGTACAATTGCCCTCTAGCAGGGTACAAATTTGCATTAAGCCTTTGGCTGAAAGAATGCAGCTTTCAAATTGATAGAAGGTTTGTGCTCGGAGTCTCTCTGGTATTCACGGCCACGTCTCCATTTGCCAAAGGGAAAGGGCTTTTCTTTGCTGCTGAGGATTGTGTATTTGTGTTCTTCTGTCTCTTACAAGATCGTTCTGTGTCTCCATTCTTCCTGCACTATCTAGTCTTTTTCTTTTTTTCTGAAATGTTTAAAAAGTAAAATGCTTTCCTATGATAGTTGACACAGATAACACATCAAAGCATTCTGAAGTTTAGCTGTCTTTCTGCCCACAGGAATACCAATGCTGAAGATTGTCTTTGAGGGCTATGAACACCTGTCTTTAATTTCTGTCCCTTTACTTATCTATCATCCGGCTCAGATCCTCCTCGGTAGCGTCTTAGTACCAACGATAAAATCTTGGATGATTTCTAGACAAAAGGTAAGGAGTTAGGACTGTAATCAGCATGCTACATTTTCAAAAAGACATCTGTTTTAGACTAAACAGAAAATATCGAAGCCTCCATGAAAGCAGACATGGGAGAACCATCACAACTATGTTGCTGTTCAGATACTGTACTGTCAGCACTTGCTCTTTGATAGGGCCAATCTGTAGGGTGGAGAACCAGGCAGAGCTGAAGAGGGGCCCATTGCTGGCATCGTAGGTAGCACATAAATAAATACAAAGATGCCCTGAAATGTTAACGGTAAATAGCACTCTGCTACATCTTCCTCTTTCATGTCTGAAGAAAGATCCAAGTCCAACACAGTGGCCCATGGTACAGCTGTTTGCCGAATGAAGAGTCTTCTTTTGTTCTGTCTAGATTTCATAACCAGTAGGAGCAAAGGGGCTTGGAAATTGGAATACCAGTTACTATTGTGACATATAACAGCCAAACCAATTGTTTTGCAGCTCAAACAAATAATTATGAGCAGACTGTTTTCTTGGTGGAGCAATGCCACTTTTGGTCATCCCAGTAATTTTTCTGCTCGTTTTTCCACCCATGCATGCTTCCCCGATCAAGATGTTCACATGAAGTAGGGCTGTGGCTTGGTAGTAGAGCATCTACTTTCCATGCAGAAGACCCACTAGACCTCAAAGGAAACAATAATGACCTTAATAGACCAGTGCTGGGGTGGAGTGGGGGTCACATCCCAAAAAGATCTGGTATGGTTTTATTTCTCCAAAATCCAGTGCTTCCATAACAGGTCTTGGTAGAGCATCTACTTTCCATGCAGAAGATCCTGGGGTCAATTTTCAACAACTCCGTGAAAAAATCAGGTAAAGACTTCTACCTGAGACCCACTAGACCTCAAAGGAAACAGTAATGACCTTAATAGACCAGTGCTGGGGTAGAGTGGGGGTCACATCCCAAAAAGATCTGGTATGGTTTTATTTCTCCAAAATCCAGTGCTTCCATAACAGGTCTTAATGAGTCTACACTATCTGACAAGTTTATTTAATCATTTGTTATTGTTCCATGCAAATACTTTTCTTCTGGTCCCTGGGTTATTTTTTCCATAAAGAGTATTCTAATTACACAGCTTAATATTACTGTTTTTATAAATCAGGAAGTTTGCTTTTGATTCAGGAGCAATAATTACAATAGATGTTGATGTTGTGCCTGGATAATGGTCTCCTGCTTTGAAAGTAAACATGTCATCTTCACCTTGATGTTTATTTTTCTATCAACACCTTGGCTTCTCCTTGGCATTTCTCTCATGGTGGAAAACTGTTATCCAGGCAGAAAGCTCAGCTCCACTGACATCCGTGCTTAATTATGGCACTAACATGTGATCTCTTCATATGAAATGGAATTTAAATATTTAGAAGTTCATCGACAAGAGGGCGTTTCTCCTTGGCAAGTTGTACAGCATAATCTGCCACACACCAAAGTAAAGAGTCTGTTTTCACAAACAACATTTGAAATGTTTATATCGCTGATATTAAGTTTGGTTCATCCTTATGCGCACTCAATGAAAGATTATTGCATTGTTTGCATGTGGCCAAACAGAGTCCAGGCCACTCCTTATTTAATAATCTGGGTTTATCCCCCCAAAATGGGCGTTAAAATATAGATATGCATTCCTCAATCTTCTTTCACTATATATTGGAACATTTAATTGACCTATTGTAAGTAATGGTCTTTCATTAGCTTCAAAGGTCACTTTGGAAATGTCATAAAAACATGAAAGTAGCAGATGTTGTGCATATATTGAGGTGGATCCTGTAATTCATCAGTGGAAGCCGCTAATGGTCACCAGTCTTTTGTGTGAACAGAACTCCACTGTTGGAAGAGGAAAAAGAGAACAATTTTTGCCTGCTTCCTGCCGAATCCTCCTGACCCACTTGGCTATTACTCCGTGCAGGTCTCATGATCCCAGGAAGAGGTTTATTCCCAGAGTCAGAAATAATGGCGGGGGAAGAGGAAAATCAGGAAGACCCCCTTTTCCTGTCATTCTCCTCCTCTCTATGAAAGACCACTGTACCAGTCTAAAGTATTCCTTGTCCTCCTTCTCCATTGAGAAAATTGGAATGGGTGACTTCCAGTTCTACCTAAAATCCCCAGCCCCACCATGCACACTGTGCCCTAAGTGCAATTCTAGTTCTTTGTCTAAGCAATTGGCAGGAGCAAGGTAGAACATGGGTCAGTCTGCCCATCGACAAGACATGTGTTGTATCTCTAGATAAAGAGGCAGTGGGAGGGAAGAAGAACTGTGGGAGGCAGTGTTGCATTCCCAGACTGTGACGAACAGACACGTAGCCTTTGGAGCAAGGCTAAAATTGCCTTCTATTCCCTGATGGAAATACTGGCATGATCCCAGGATCTCCTTCCAGGTAGCATCACCAGCTCTAAGGGACAAGCCAGGCATGACTCAGGGAGATCCATTCATGGTTGTTAAAGCAAAATAGCAGCTACGCATGGTCCTCTTCAAATGTAGAGGGGTGAGGTAACCCTTTTGCCTGCATGATTTCACTGCTCACAACTGATCTCTCCCCTGACTTTGTTAGTCCTGGGAGAGGAAATGATGGGCACTCTCTTGGACTAACAATTCATGGTGAGGCCACTTGAGAGGAGAAGGAAACAACAATATTGCTGCTTCTGCCCCACCCGCAATGGCCCTGATCTAAGCTGAGGCTCTGCACAGCTTCTGTTTCCCTTTCAAAAACACTAGGAGAACAATTCATGAATTTCTTAGCGTCATGTCCAGTTTGACCATAGGAGAAGGTGCAACCAGAGAACCAGAATCTTTTCTAACTATCCTGGGAAGACTGTCACCAGTTTGTAGCAACTACATTGGAGGAATGTTGTAGTGTTAGCCTTGGTTTTATGAATGCCATAAACTGATGCTTTATTTTAATATCTGCAGGCACTGAAGTTGACAAAGCAGCCCAAGATGCCAGTGAAGGTATAACGAGAGAAGAAATCCACTGAATGTACATATGTACTATACTGTACATACACAGAGACAACTCGGAAAACAGGCATATGTGAATGTTGCTTCAATACTTTATTTTTATAGATACTTCTGATATATATATATTTAAAATACCTATTGAAGTGCCTTAAAATATCTTTGAAAAAGCATTGATTCCAAAGCCACATGGCTGGTTATTAGAAGAGGTTGCACACATTTTTGAGATCCTTTGATTTTTTAAGAAAAAAATCTTAAGTAAACAAGACTTGGAGCTTCTGTCATTGCACATTCTCAGAGACAGCAGGCACAATCCATCCAAAAACAACCCTCTCTCAAAATGAGTGAAGATTGAATGGGAGCCAAATTCAGTGGACTGTGCTGAACTGTTCACAAGTTAGTATGTTAAACCAGGACATAATAAACCAGGGACAGCTCACTTCTGGCTGCCGACAGGAAAGCACTTTCTGAAGTTCTTGTTGAGAATAACTTGAATTTCTGTGTGATTCCATAACCCTCCCTGCTCGTATGATTGTGACATGCCTTTTTCTTCTGTGTACACTCAGCATGGGGCCATCCATTGGAAGAGAAACTGAAAAGCATGAATTATTTGCATTTGTTGACACAGTTGTCTAGACATTCCTTCAAAGTTAATGGTTTCTCACGACAATTCTCCCCGTTCCATTTTTATGATATTGTGGCATTGTATATCTTAAATGTATCATGAGCTTCTTCAAAGAGACAGCCCGGAGCTTAGGTTGGTAGGGAACGATCTGTGATCTGCAGCTAGAGGTTTTCTCTCCCCCCCCCTCCATTACTATTGTTAACCCAAACCAAGCAAAAAAAAGCTTGTTTCCTTTTTCTTGCCCAAGTTCAGTACACGCCTCCCCACAGTGACAGAATACGAGATACGAATATTGCAGTAGCCATTTTCCCACAGTTTACAGAGCTTCAGTTTTTGTTGGATCTTGAGCAGCACACGGGACCTTCTGAGGGTGGGGAACTGATGGCTCTTTGTCAGCCCACAAATGTACTGGTGTACTTTATACATTTTAAGGAGCACTGGTGATAAGGGGGGGGGGGATATGTCTAGTCTGACAATCAGTTGTAGCTTGAATTTAAAAAAATGGAATTTCCTTTACATTTTTATAGACGAGATGAATATTAGTGTATTAATGAATATGAAGGAGGGGAAAGGTAAGCGCTGCACCTTATTTGAGACAGGTGTCATTGGGCTAAGTGCTGATCCCAGCACCGGATGCATCAAGTATGGCCTCATAAGCTCAGTAGTCATCTGTAATTCAGAGGTTGTTCTCTGCCCATGAGGATCTTCATAGTGTCCTCCATTAAAGGGGTGTGCTAAGATCCAGGGAGGCACACTGGGATTGCACACGGAATTCTTGGAATGAGAGGATCGTTTGTAACCATGTCCCACAGCAGGTTAATGAAAAGATAGAACATCACATTCTTAGGGAATGGTATACAGCTTCAGTGTCACAATTAACTGCATATATAAGCTATTGTGAATGCATTCCCTGAGTTTAATCATGGTATATTGGGATCAACCATCCTGCTCAGATAATTCCATTTGGTGCCAAGCTGAGTTGCCTTGGGTTGACAATCATCTGTATCAAGTAATTTCCTTGTCACCAAGGTTCAAGTATCTTTATTAATGGATCATTCTGGGAGATAAAATGAATGTATGATACATCAATGTGTTTGGCACCTATTTAGCAAGGATTAAGGTCAGTGAAGTTTAACATACCAGCCTATAGACTGCTGCTTTTCATTAAGTGGGTGATCTGAATTTTTATGTAGAAATTAATCCTTTTTTTAAAAAAAATGGTGCACCACATTGATGTTTCTAACAAATATGCCTCTAGAGGAATACCTAAAACCAATCACAAGCAGGGTTCTTGATTAAGTGGACCAAACATGTTTTACAAAACTCACCTCATTTAATGTTTGATGACTCATCTTGTCTTGGTGATTAAAACGTGAACAAACAAGAGGTTAGATAAAGGCACACAATATTGTTTTACCCCACAAATCCTGTTCTGAACCTCCAACATGCATGTCCTCCTAACCCATAGTCCTTCAGTTCATAACCTGAGGAAGAAAATGAGGTCACAGGATTTTGCGGTTGCCTGTTCCAAAACAGCTCACTTGTATATTTGAGAATTTTGTGCGCAAAGGAAATAAATAAATAGGTGTCATACTAGAGTGCAAGTTTTGCTCTTGTGCAAATCCAGATCATTTTGACATTCTGGCACATGAAACATCCCTAGCAGGTCATTCCCGTTAGCTCACATCCCGCCCTTCTGTCCTGTCATCTGAGTCTTGTCTGCTCTCGATCAGTCACCACACTGCGAATATTCCAACAGATCTACCTCGAAGTACAGCACCACCATCAGTTCATGGCTTTTAACTATAAAGTGTTGTCACGGTGATTTCATTGATATGTTACTCTATTTAAAATTGTTCTATGGAGCGGTGGTTTTGTGTAGGCCCTTTTTGGCGATAACTGTTGATGGCTTGGGACAGCCTAAATGGTGTTATGTTTCTTCCTGTTTTTACATAAGTGACTCTTGGATGGATTCTTCTGAAGGGGACATAAAGCAAAACTGAAGTACACCTCTTAAATCCATGCTTAGTAGAACTTAATTATTCATATCCAAAATGTTGCATTATGTTTAAAGACTGTTAAGATGTTCATTTCATGCCTTCAGTTATGCCTACATGTCCTTATAAAAGAAACTGATTGGGTAGTAGTTGATTAATATAGAATTGGGAAATGAGCAAATGGATGGGTTTGCGGTTTATTTTTGTAACTTGGCTTCATTTTTTCCTGAGTCAATCTTTCTGTTTGTTTCTTTTTAAAATGCAAACTTTTTTTAAAAAATAAAATGACCGATTAAATTGAAAACTGCAAAGCTTCTCAAGAGTGTTTTGCATTTCTTGCTTAATTCTGACCACATCAAAGACTTGGCTTCATGTAGAAGAAAAGAGAACCTAGCAGAATATAAAGTAATGGGGCCCCGTGATTGGTTTTCACCTCAGATTTGCTGAAGTGTTATCCTCATCTCTTATGAAGTCAGGACAAGATAAGCAAGAGGTCTTAGTCAGTGTTCCCTCTAAGATGAGTTAGTGTGAGCTAGCTCACAGTTTTTTAGTCTCCAGCTCACACATTGAGCGGGAGGGCGGGGTAAAAATCCAATTAAATAAATAAATAAATCGTTGTCTTAGCTCAGGAAGGATGGCTCCAGAGCAAACTAATTTATGCAGTAGACAAATCGCCCACTCACAACTAATGCCAATAGCTCACAAAGTAGAATTTTTGTTCACAAGACTCCACAAATAATGCAACTTTTTTTGTCATCAGTGTAGCCAGAGTGTCTTGTGAATCCTATGCTTTGAGTTCCATGATAGAGGAAAGGTTATAAACACAATAAAATAAATGTGACTTTCTCGTGTCCACAGAATATTGTGAGACCCAGTAGCGCAAATGACTTTACTGTGCAATATCAGCCTGTTATGTAGGGATAGGTGGTTAATAAATATTTTTAATATAAAACATTACATTTATGGGAGAAGTCTATCAATAGTTCATTATGCTACAAGCAGTATACATCCGGTTACCAGGTGCTGGGAAATGGCTTTGGCCATTTTCCTGAAAGTGTCAGCCCGCATCTAGCTGCTAGAGGTGGATCTTGGGTAGGAGTCAGGAAGGTGTGAAAATTCACCATTTCTGCTCACATTCTGCTCGCCAGCTACAAGCAGGGAGCTGATTTTTCAGTATGTTGTTCACCAGGTTACTTTTTGCATACTCAGGCAGAACAATCAGCAGTACAATCAGCAGAGCCAGTTTGGTGTAGTGGTTAAGTGTGCGGACTCTAATCTGGGAGAACCGGGTTTGATTCCCCACTCCTCCACTTGCACCTGCTGATGTGACCTTGGGTCAGTCACAAGCTCTGGCACAGCTGTCCTTGAAAAAGAGCAGTTTGTGTCAGAGTTCTCTCAGCCCCACCCACCTCACAGGGTGTCTGTTGTGGGGAGGGGAAGGGAAAGGAGTTTGTAAGCCGCTCTGAGACACCTTTGAGTAGCGAAGGGCGGGGTATAAATCCAATCTCTTCTTCTTCTATTATACTCCCGCACATTCTCACACAGCCCAGCGGCACCCCTAGTTTATTACGCCTCCCCTACACCGTCGTCGTCATCACTCAGCAGCCAATTGAATAAACAAACTAATTAATTGGGTCAACCAAAAATTATACATTAAAAAAAATCTTATGGTTTGGTTTCATTTAATTTTGTTATTGTTTTTCATCTGGCCATCCTTGCGCAGCCTTATGGAAGTTGTAGTACCCCCAAAAAAAAAAAATCACTTAATTAACTGGCAAAAATTAATTCACCAACTGCACTGATGCCAAAGCAGCTTTCAAGGCAGAAGGAAATGCAACCTCCAAACACTACAGCTACTGTGCAGCCGCAAAGCTGTTCAGCTGCTGTTCAAGCCAGATGGCAGTGAGGAGAGAATATCCAAGTTTTGGCTCCTGAAGGACTGTGGCCAGCTGAACCTGTTTGCTGCCAGGTTCTCAGCATCCCTAGCTGGGAGCAGCAAGGCAGCTCTTATGAACTGCAGCCAATAGTGAAGTTATTTTCCCTGCTCAAGTAATTTTATTTTTCTGCACAATCTTAAATAAACCTTTATCTCTAGATAGGAAAATATGGGGCTGGAAACTAGATTATCACACACTTCTCTGCCATGACGGAGGCAAGATCTGTGGCCCATAAATAACTATGTTGATAATTGTATTCCAAAGGTCTTGCCTCTCGCTCTAAAGGATGACCTGCTTCTGTTCTTTCTGCCAATACTCCTTAATTCACTTCAAGATGCTTTAGTGGATTTCTTAAATAACGCCTTTATGAAACTGGAACAGTAGTTTGAAAGAGTGCCGTACCTAAATACAATTCCCACTTTTACGGAGCTTAGGTGAAAATTTCAGTGCTGCATGGCTTTTACAATTCATGCTCAAAGATGTGATAAAATTAAAACTATTTACCCAGGCACTTCTCCGTGCTTTAAAAATGAAATCCTTTTCCCCCCAAATGGTTCTCTAGGATCCTGAAGTTTTGGGCCAGCCTTGTGTGGCCACTGTGCCTAAATTTATGCTCCCTCCAGTCCAGCGGTCATTAAAATAAAATCTTTCCTGGGCAGAGGTCTTACCTCTTGTAGCTTTAAAAAGTATTAGTTCATTGGGATTGCTACATGAATGCAAAGGTGAATAGAAAACTTCTTTTCAGCATTGCTGCTTCAACAGTCTGAAATCTCATCTACTCCTCACAGCAGGTAGTCTTTCAGGGGGGGGGGCTTTTCTCTCTTCCCTCCTTGACTTCCTTTCTGTTGAGAAAATGGAGCCATTGATGTTTCAAAAGGGACTTCAGCGCCTGGCAATCAGCTCCTACTTGCAGGATGTCTTTGTCAACTGCAGCTTGAATACATTTTCTTCTCATTTATTTCTGTTCTGGCAGTGGCAGACAATTCCGTTCCTATCACAAGCAGTATCTCTACTTGGTGTGTGTGCCTAAGCAGGCCATGAAAAATGTCTTCACATGAGACAATCAGATCTTTTCAGTCAATGAGATCCTCCTTTCATAGCTATGTGAGTTTTCCAGTGTAGTAAATGTGCGTGTACTGGGGCTGGATATCACTTTATAGCATCCCATTGCTGTGGAGGTATCAACTTCTGGTAAGTGAAAACCCCCAACAATGTCTCTCTCTTTCCCTGACTGTAACTTCAGATATTAGTTTTGTTGTGACTGCACATGGCACAATCTCCTAGTTACTTCTTAACAAGCACAAGAAAAGAAAGCAGTTGCATGCTTGACAATTACCCATGGCAAGAACTCGTGGGCACTCAATGAAATTGCTGAGCAGTCGGGTTAGAACAGATAAAAGGAAGTACTTCTTCACCCAAAGAGTGATTAACACATGGAATTCACTGCCACAGGACGTGGAGGCAGCTACAAGCATGGACGGCTTCAAGAGGGAATTAGATAAGCATATGGAGCAGAAGTCCATCAATGGTATAGACAGGAACTCTCAGGCTGGGGCAAGTGATGCTCTGTATTCTTGGTGCGTGGGGGGGGGCAACAGTGGGAGGGCTTCTAGTGTCCTGGCCCCACTACTGGACCTGATGGCACCTGGTATTTTTGGCCATTGTGTGACAGAGTGTTGGACTAGATGGGCCGTTGGCCTGATCCAGCATTGGCTTCTCTTATGTTCTTACATGGGAATGGAAATCTCATGGAAGGAGTTGGTGTAGCACATGAACACATGTGACACTGCCTTATTTTGAACCAGACTATTGGTCCATCAAGGCCAGTATTGTCTTCTCTGACTGGCAGTGGCTCTACAGATTCTGTAGCATCACCTATTACCTGATCCTTTTGGCTGGAAATGCTGAGGACTTCCGAATGCCAAGTAGATGCTCTGTCTTTGAGCCATAGCCACTCCCTTATGTGGATCTCTCCCTACAGACGAGGCAGGAGGAGACCATTTCACCTGATTTCTCCCTCCCTGAACTGTTGTGCATTTTATTTATGTGGCTTTTCTGAACCTCAGAGAATTTCTTTTTGAAGAAAATAGGCTGTTTGGGGATGGGGTAGGCAGGGGAAGATCTGCTCTGCCAATTCCTTTGTGAGCTTTCCAGCCTGAATCCAACCCAGGGTTTTCAAAGTGGACTGTCTGTTCATTGCTACTCAAATGGTCCCAGTGCAGCCACAGATCTCCACACACAGCACTAGCTACTGGGTATGGACTCGTTGGAAGACCTTGGGTCAGTTGCTTTGTGTTAGCCTACCTCACAGGGTTGTTGTAAGGATAAAACAGAGGAGGGGAGAATGATGATGCAGGCCACTTTTGGTCCCCATTGAATTGAAAAGCAACATGTAAGTAAATCAATATTCAGTCAGGGAATCCTGATAAGCTCCAGCTTATTGTGCAAACTGCCCCCCCCCCCCCCAGAAGGCATCTCTACTTGGATCTCCCTTACGGCCACAATGTGGAAACAGCTGCTATGGAAGTATTCGTATTTTATAGATGGTATCTGAGCCAGAAAACTATTTGAGTTCCTTAAAGGAAATTTAGACTTTTGACACCACCAACTGGGGTTGCCAACCTCCAGGTGGGGCCTGGAGATCTCTCAGAATTACAACTGGTTTCCAGTCTAAATTAGTTCCATTTCCCTGGAGAAAATGGATGCTTTGGAAGCTGGACACACTAGCATTAATACTCTGCTGTGGTCCTTTCCCTCTCCAAACCCCACCTTCTGTAGTTTTCGCTCCCAAATCTCTGGGAATTTCCCAACCTGGAGCTGGCTATTACATAGGGGTCTTCATGTTTTCCCAAATTCCCACTTTCCTGTATGTCTACACACAAATAGGGGCTAGTGACCCACATTGTGTCTCTTGAGCAACAGAAATCCATGTCTCTTCCACGTTACAGTGCTACAAATGTCCAAGTAACTTTTTTGCAACAAAACTTGGATGACATGAGCTGCAGTATTTAGCAAGGGTCTTTCGGGCGCTTTGGGGGTGAGGATGCCTGCAACGTGCTTCCTGGCTGGCAGCAGGTTCCTTCTTCATTTCAGTGGAGAACATGGCTCTGCTCGGACTCTGTTTTGTGCCCACAGCCTGCATTGAGGAAAACAGGGCGGCTCAAGACTGGAATCCACAGGCCTGCCTTAGGCGTGTCCAAAGGGCCTGCACATGCCCAGCAGACGTTTTCACTTCCTTTTTTTGAAGGGTAAGACCCCCATTGCTACACCACAAGCTGTCTGACAGGCTCTCCCTCCGTTTCAAAACAGGCTTGCCAGCCCTTATGAGGAATGGCTGTCAAAGGAATGCAGATCCAAACCTCCTCTGGGGGGTTCTTTCTACCCAGGCCTGTGTGTCGGAAGCTGACATTTCACATCGAGCAAACATACATGTCAAGGGAACATGAGGCCAAACCCTGTGGGTTCCCAGGGCAAGTGTGCACAAGAACCAGACTGTCGTTTATACAATGATACTAAGTTTATTCAGAAGATATTAATACAGAAAAATTATTCCCAACACATTATTCAGAAGTTATACAAAACAGAAAACAAGAAAGCTGGCTTCAGCTGCCTGACACTGTCCAGAGCTGCATTAGGTGGCAGTGGCACCAACCTTTGTTTCGATAGGAAGGCCTCAAATAGCATTGTCTGTGTTTCTAGCAATTGCGGGACATAGTCTTGGCCCATAGTCCATGAAAATCTCAGCTAGCTTCCTTCTCCCAGGCCACAGTTCAAGTCATAATTTTGGCCCATCAAGTCAAGCAATGATGGCATCCAATCAGAAGAGGTCTCCAAGAGAAACCTCTGGAAGATTACATCACCTCTCCCAGTCCCTCCCTTCCCATCACAGATCACAGGTTCCCATGAGAAGTTAATTAAACAGCTTCCATCTTTGGAAGATGATAAGAAGCTTGCAGGCTCCCAAAAAAACCAATTAGCAACACCTGCAGGTCAGCTTAGGCCCATCACCATTTATGTTAACCTTTGAGGGGATGGTGGGGAAGGTGCTTTGCTTCACAACACATGAAGCTTTTGGTTAGATATCTTTTGTTCCTAGATGCAAACAAGGAGACAACCCAGGGAAGGATTTAAAATATGCAACTCAGTTTCCTTCTTCTGTTCTCCTGACAGCCCCTGCTCTTCCTTCTCCATCTCTCTTTCCTATTTCAGCTTTCAGTATTTAGAGGTGTTTAGTCTGTCCAGCAACACACCACAAACTGTCTAATGGAGCAAACTTCTAAACACCAACAGTGGACTAATCTACAGCTATCAAAATACAGCAATATCTATTTCTGTGATGGAGCAGGTTTAGCCTCTGCCTAAACTGCTTGTACAGAACTAAAGAGATCATTTTTGGTTTGTATCTAGTCTTCAATAAATAATAAAATGCCTTCCAAGAGAACACGGCTAGAAGTGTGATACTTCCTGGCAATGTAAGTATCTGTCACGACTGTTTTTTCCAAGGGGTGCTAATGTGAGAAGAGTTCTTCTGTTTGGCTTGGCAATGCCATTGCTTAAGGGCATTAACTGGCGACATTTCAGGACCAAATATTTGTTATGTGCTGGGCATGTGCTGAGTTGTGGGTGTGCTACCAGACTTGCAGTCAGACATACATCACAGGAACTCACCTTAAATAGTGCTTGTTTACTCTGAGCTGCGAGGGAGGGAAAGAAGCTTCCGTTTTCCCTCCCATCCCACCTTTTCCAGCAGAAACAGCACTGGGGGGCTTTTCACCTGTTTTCTCTGGCTCCACGTGCCCTAGGAAGAGCACGTGGAGCCAGAGAAAAAGGCAATAACCCCCAATGTTTCCACTGGAAAAAGCCCAATGGAAGGGAAACCCGAAACTCCTCCCCCCCTTGCAGCACGGAGTGGACAAATGCCGTCCAGGGTGAGCTTACCCAATGTACATCTGACTGCAAGTTGGGCAGCGGACCCATGACGCTACACATGTTGGGCATATTGTGTCTCTTGGCCCACAGAACTGTAGCTTTAAGCTTCGATTTCCACATTAACGTCTCTTTAAACATTGTGGGATCCGGGTTCCTTTGCTTTCCTCCTTGCCAGCTGTGGTGGTGGTGGAGGAGGAGGAGGAGGAAAGTGCCATCAAGTCGCAGCTATGGTGACCCTGGAAGGGTTTTCAAGGCAGGAGACCTTCAGAGGCTGTTAGCCATTGCCTGCCTCCACATCACAGCCCTGGTGTTCCTTGGAGGTCTCCCATCCAAATACTAGCCAGGGCCGACCCTGCTTAGCTTCCGAGATCTGATTAAACTGGGCTAGCCTGGGTAGTCCAGGTCAGGGCCTTGCCTCCTACAAATAAGCTGAAAGGTCATACATGTGACTGTGATTCGGAGGTCTCTGTTGTAGTCATCGATAGTCTTTTTGGAGTCTTACAGGTCTCGATGGCACAGATTATACAGGTAAATTGCCAATATGAAGTTTGTCAAAAGATGTCATTGAGTGGTTAGTATAAAACTAGGGTAACGTCTGTCCTGTAGCACAGTTTGACCTATTCTCCTCTGAGTGTGATTTCTGTGCCCTTCCATGCATTGAACGTCTGAGGTGACGAGAGAGGAGGTCCTAAAACTGATAGACAACTTAAAAACTGAAAAATCACCAGGCCCAGATGGCATACATCCGAGAGTTCTGAAAGAACTCAAATGTGAACTTGTGGATCTCCTGACAAAGATATGTAATCTTTCCTTAAAATCTGCCTCCATTCCTGAGGATTGGAAGGTAGCTAATGTCACTCCCATCTTTAAAAAGGGTTCCAGAGGACATCCGGGAAATTACAGGCCAGTCAGTCTGACGTCGATACCGGGTAAATTGGTGGAAACCATTATTAAGGAAAGAATTAGTAGGCACATAGATGAACAAAACCTATTGAGGCAGACTCAGCACGGTTTCTGTAAGGGAAGATCTTGTCTCACTAACCTGTTAGTGTTCTTTGAGGGGGTGAACAAACATGTGGACAAGGGGGATCCAATAGATATTATTTACCTTGACTTCCAGAAAGCTTTTGATAAAGTTCCTCATCAAAGGTTCCTAAGTAAGCTCAAAAATCATGGAATAGAAGGACAAGTCCTTTTATGGATCAAAAACTGGCTAATTCATAGAAAACAGAGAGTGAGTATAAATGGGCAGTTCTCTCAGTGGAGGGTGGTAAGCAGTGGGGTACCACAGGGATCAGTACTTGGTCCACTGCTTTTTAACTTGTTCATTAATGATTTGGAGATGGGAGTAAGCAGTGAAGTGGCTAAATTTGCGGATGATACAAAGTTGTTCAGGGTGGTGAAAACCAGTGAGGATTGTGAGGCACTCCAAGGGGATCTGTCAAGGATGGGCGAGTGGGCGTCAACATGGCAAATGGGGTTCAATGTGGCCAAGTGCAAGGTGATGCACATTGGAGCCAAAAATCCTAAATATAAATACACATTGATGGGGTCTGAACTGGCAGAGACTGAGCAAGAGAGAGATCTTGGAGTTGTAGTAGATAACTCACTGAAAATGTCGAGACAGTGTGTGACTGCAATAAAGAAGGCCAATGCTATGCTGGGGATTATTAGGAAGGGTATTGAAAACAGATCAGCCAATATAATAATGCCCCTATATAAATCAATGGTGAGACCTCATTTGGAATACTGTGTGCAGTTCTGGGCACCACACCTTAAAAAGGATATTATAGCTTTGGAAAAAGTGCAGAAAAGGGCAACTCGAATGATAAAAGGGTTGGTACACTTTCCCTATGAGGAAAGGTTAAAGCGCTTAGGGCTCTTTAGCTTGGAGAAAAGACGACAGGGGTGACATGATCGAGGTTTATAAGATTATGCATGGGAAAGAGCAGGTAGAGAAAGAGGTACTTTTCTCCCTTTCTCACAATACAAGAACTCGTGGGCACTCCATGAAACTGCAGAGCGGTCGGGTTAGAACGGATAAAAGGAAGTACTTTTTCACCCAAAGAGTGATTCACACATGGAATTCACTGCCACAGGAAGTGGTGGCGGCTACAAGCATGGACGGCTTCAAAAGGGAATTAGATAAGCATATGGAGCAGAGGTCCATCAGTGGATATTAGCCACAAGGTATAGCTAGGGGCTCTGGGGCAAGTGATGCTCTGTCTTCTTGGTGCTTGGGGGGGTCAATAGTGGGAGGGCTTCTAATGTCCTGGCCCCACTGCTGGACCTCCTGATGGCACTGGTATTTCTGGCCACTGTGTGACACAGAGTGTTGGACTGGATGGGCCTTTGGCCTGATCCAACATTGGCATCTCTTATGTTCTTATGTTCTTATCCTCCCCTCCCTTGTTACAGAGGAATTACTCTCGGCCCAGTTCTCTAATTATTCTGACTAGCTCTTTTATTTTTAAAAAATTGCTTTTAAAGTGTTACAACCTTTGTTTAAAACCCTTGGAACGGTCTGAATAGGATTTGTAATGAGAAACTGCATGCCACTGTCTCATGAAATAATCCAGGACTCTGCAAGAAACAAGAAGTTGCTTTGATATCCTTTGGGTCATGACTGCTGGGCCCTGAGGATGAGTCTTGCTAATTCTTAGCTTCAGGGGGTGATTGTCTCATGTACAAAATGTTTGCTCAGAACTTGGAAAACGCCATCCTTACACCCTGAAGGTAAACAAGGTTTTGTAGCTGACAATAATTCATTTGGATGTGATGATCATCAAAAAACAACAAACAAGAAGAGTCCTTTGTAGAACTGAGAATTACATCCTTAGCTTGAAAGGGACATACAAGCATTCCATGAGAGCAAAAGTACCAATATCGAATACTCTGATCTGTCGGTTTTGTCTATTACATTCATATTCTGTCTGTCTCTTACTGTGGAACCCAAGGTTCCCAGGAAATCTCTTGTCCAGGCCTGACCAGACCCAGCCCTCTCTAGCTTCAGCAAGATTTCAACACTATGTGCCTTCCCACAATACCCTGGGACTGGCCCTAGTGCTATTCCAACATCAAACACAGCAACATCTTAACAGGTAAAGTCTCCAGAAAATGTGTCAGCTTTATAAGTTTCTATCCCTCATGGTTCCAAAGGTAGTCTTGAAATTGCTTAGTCAATTGACAGAGGGGCAATTCACTGATATCCAGTGGTCAGGGACTATGCCTTCAGTGCTCCAGAGCTCCCAGTGACTAGCAGAAAGAACAGGCTACTTGTTCGTGTGTTCATCTGTGCAGTCACATCCATGGGATTCTGTATCTGTGCAGAGCAACATGCAGAACTTTCTAGAGCTCAGTTAAAAAGGATTTGAGTGGCTAGCCCCTCCCAGCTCAAGGCAGAGGGCTCGAACACTTTCCCATCCTACTCCATTCCCACTCCATTCTTTCCTAAAGCAATGCAGTGGGCCAGAAACATGCATCAGCATGGAGAAGGAGGGCAAGTTGTGTGGCTCTGCTGATGGCCACTTGAAGAACATCAGTTACAGGTAAGCAACCTCATCTTCTTCTTTGTCGTCTCCGTGCAGGCACACCAATGCGAAAATAACCAGCTGAGCTACCTGAAAACAGGTAAAATCGGGAGAATGAGGAAATGGGAATTGCCCTGCTTAAGGCGGGAACAGGAGGTACAGATGGAGAATGCAGATGGAGAAAAGCTTCCCAAAACTTCCTATCCTGTGGCTGAGAGCAAAGATGTGACCTTCTGGAAGACAGCAGGATACAGAGAGAGAGTTGCCAGACTTGGGGAGAGGAAAGAGGAAGGTCTTGGGAATATAAGTAAAGAAGATATTGTAGAAGTGAGGAAGCAGAACAGTTTAGTGAGATCCAGCAAAAAGAAATTGTAATTCAAGAATTAGTCCATTTGAAAAGCTGGAATGGCAAGCAGGCGGTTTCTTGCCAGGGGATTATTTGTCATGCCCCTGAGCTTCAGTGTTGCTACATCTGGATGTAGTAAGTCTGCCCTGGTCCTATGAGAGGTGTCCTGAGCCAGAAGGAAGCAGATGAAGCTTGCAGTGACTTCAGTGCAGGAGTCTCAGGCAGGGCTCGAGTGCAGAGCCTCCAAGGCCCCCGTGGGGTGATGAAGATGTGATCTGGATTGTCCTGTGCTATTTTGAACACTCACAGGGTAAGTGGTAAGGGGAGGAAGAAGCAGAGGAGTTCCTCTGACCACGGTACTAGAGAAACATCCCCAGGGGCAGTCTATTCCCCACCCTGTGCTGCTGAAGACTCTGGTCACTGGTAGTAACAGCCAAGGCAAATGCAGCCTATCAGCATCTAGCCCTGTTGGGTAAAGACTTGACCCAGGTGGGCAGGGACAGTCTTAGCCATGGGGCAACCGGGACAGCTAGCCCAGGCCCCACACTGAGGGGATGTGGTAGAGGGCCCCTGACCACCCCGTTCCCAGGGTGCCACTGCTCCAGGCTTCTCTGCCATCCCTGGAGCTGCCGCAGGTGGCAGCCTTTAGGGCAGCAGGCACCGCAATCAGCTATAAGGTAGTGGGTTCCCCTCTCTGTCTGCTGCCCTGAAGCTGCCCCATTCCCAGGCATCAGGGGTGGACTGGGAGACAGAAGCAGCCTTGGAAGGCCCTGGCCTGATGGAGGGGGGGGCAGAGGAAAAACAGGCTCTCACGGGTCTTGGGCTGCCTGCTTGTGAAGGCAGCTGCTTGCACCCACCCGCCTGCTCAAGGTGACCGCTGCTCACTCCGGTCCCATCACATGGGGCATGGGCTTCCCCTTGCTTGAGACTGGGGTGACTCTGGTGCAGGGGGGGTGGCAGCAGGGATTCTGGGACCTCATTCAGGACTTTCCCCCGGGGCCCCAGGATCACTAGGACCACCCCTGCGGGAGACCACTCCCGGAGCCAACTACATGGACAGGTACTGGTATGATTCGGTACAGTATGTACCAGTCCCATAGGCAGCAGCAGGAGTGACAGAGGATGTGTGAGCCTGTTTCACACACACGCACGCAGACCTCAGTTTTAATGGAATACTTTGCAATCATGTAATGTTGTCTGTGGCTACCTGGACAACTTTCCCCTTTTGCATTGGCAGAAAAGCATGGTGGGTTTTGTGGATCCCAAGAGCTCTGGCACATGAGTGTGGGCACAGACTACTGGTAAGATTATACTTCACTGTCTGTATGCCCCTCACAGTGGCCCCCTACCCTCAAAGAGAACTGGTTATGAAGATGGATTGAGGGGGTAGAGGGAAGAAGAGGACCCCTCACAATAAGTTGTGGGGTTTTGCCCACCACTGGAAAGCATGGAGGGAGTTACAGTACCTTGGACAGTGGGGTCTGACAGAGGCCAAAAGGCAGGTAGGAACCATCTGAAGTCTGATGAAAAGTACCATAAAGGTGGCAGTGCCAGGGATGAACTTGTTAGTTTGGATCAAATAGATCAGCTTCAATGAACAGATGTGCCTGGTAGTGTGAGGGTGGGGATTTGCAGCACTGACTGAAGGCCAAAATCCACCAGCAGATGGCTTGCGTATGGCAAAGATGGTGAGGAATTTGCTACTCTAAGCCAGTTATCTATGTCGGGAAATGCACAAAAATCCTTGGCAGCTGTCATGCAAGGTAATCATCACCAAGCACTTTGTGAAACTCTTGGGGGCTACTGAAAGCCCAGAGGGGAGTTTCTGGTCGTGGTAGCAGGTTGATCCAATGGGGAAACAGGAACCTTCTGTGATGAAGAAGCCAAATTGGAAAGTAGAAATACGTGTCTTTGAAAATGACTGAGGCATTTGGGTCCCTTGGGTCAAGAGTGGACTGATAATGGAGTGAGAGATAGTTCAGAATATTCTGGAGTGAATATCTCTCAAGTCTAGGACGAGATGAGCAGAGTTATTCAGTAACAACATGGCTGACACCAATGCTCCCTCTAAGCTGTGGAGTCTGTGAGTAAAAATTCTACTTTTGGAGCTACTAACGTTAAAGTTGTGAGTGTGCAATTTGGCTACCACATAAATTAGTTTGCTCTGGAGTCATCCTTCCTGAGCTAAGACAAAAATGCGTGAGCTGGAGGCTAAAAAAACTGTGAGCTAGCTCACACTAACTCAGCTTAGAGGGAAGACTGGAGCCCACAACGTTGACCTGAGGAAGGCAGAACAGCTGATCTTTGGGAATCTTTGGCAGTACAAGGGAAACTCTCCCTTGTGCCTTTCACTCAACATCCAAATTGGGCACTTTGCTACCATGCTGAAAGTACTTTTTAAAGGTGGATCATTGAACTGTAAACAAGCAGTCCAATGTGGGAACAAATAAAACTCCAAGAGAAAGGAGGAAAATGGAAAGAAGAGAAAAGTTAGTGAAAGAGAAGCCCTGGCTCACAAATTTGGGGGAAAGGTTCCAGCAATGCAGCTGATCATGGTGGTTGAAGAAGATTTGAGCATAAAGTTATGCTCTTCAGTGTTATTTTCAGGTTGGGTGGAACTGGCTGCCAAAATTCTGTGAGCTTAGCTTTAGGAGGTTCTCTGCATTGATCTGTACAGGCTCAGAATCCCATTGGTGAGCCTGCACAGAGGCTACTTGAAATAAAATAAATTCCATAATAAGAATACATATCGTTTATTTACTAATTACAATATTTATACCCCACTTTTCCTCTTAACTCAGGGTGGCTTACAGACATAATTAAAACATTACACGTTTGAACTAAATTAAAATAGCAAACCCAAATATCTCCTCCTCCAAAGATGCCTATTATTCATAGTTCATCAAAAGCCTTGTAGTGCCTCCTAAAAATTTCCAGGGTGGAGGCTCCCCTCACCTCTTCAGGAATCCCATTCCACAGAGTGTGAGCCATGATAGAAAGGTCCAGGGCCCTGCTCAAAGCCAGTGAGGCTACTTTAAGTGGGGGCACAGCTGGGGTGAGGATGACACCCTGATGACCATAGTTGGTGCACAGGGCCATATTGGGAGGAGATGGTCCTTCAGAAATGTAGACCCCAATCTGTGAAGGGATTTAAAGATCATAGCCAACACCTTGAATTAAACTCTGAAAAAGCAAGAGACAGTCAAGCACTGACTGTGGACTGGGAAGGAGGCAAAAGGAGTGAGAGAAGCAGAGAGGATTCCAATTCAAGCCAAAAAGGGAAATTGCTTCTAGTTCAGAGAAGTAATCCTTGTCCAGTGAAAAGGGAGATAGCACTTAAAAGAGGAGTGATCCCTGGTCTGTGTATATAGAAGGATCTCAGGAACTTGGTCATATGTTCCTGCCTTCTAGATTTTAAGAGTCAGTGAAACTCAGAAACCTATGCTCGAGTGTTTCAGCAGAAACTGAAAAGAAAGCCTCTCTTCTCAGTTTTAAACAATCTTCTTGAATAGCGGAAACAGTTAGTTGATGGCAACAAATTATCTGGAGTTAGTGTGATTACCTCAGTTTTATTATGGGTCCACCTCATACATCCTACAGATTTCACCTGACCATTTCTCCTTTAAGTTAAATAAAACATTTTATTTATTTTGAACTTTCAAAAGCCTCTCATGTGCCATTTCAGAAGTTGAATATAAGAAGGTGATTTTGTCTCTTGCCTCAGTTCCCTGGGCTGCATCAGCATCAAAAAATGTATATTAAAGTGACTGGTGGGACAGCCATAGACAAACAAATAATAAGAAAATAGATCTAGGGGCTGCTTAGCAAGAAAGAAGAAGAAAGGGAAAATCCTGCATGTGAGGGAGGGAAGCATGGTCACCATACCTATTTAAACAGAAACCACAAAAATACTATAGTGAATGTACTGCAGGGGTCAATAGCATGGCTGAAATTCAGAGTGAGTGTGCACATTTCAAATTAATGTTGAGTGCATTTGCAGGATCAGTGCTCCTGTCCATATGAGCACCAGATGGGCCAGAGAAGAAAACAGGTTCCTGCTCACCCACACCCCCTCCAGCATCATGTTCTAAAGCTGTGTGGCCCTGAGGCTACAGCTTTGCCCCATTCTGGCTCTTTTCAAGAAGGGAATCAATACTAGTCCATTATATAAGCAGATGAAGACCATCAATAAAAGAGTGAATAGCTGGAGTTGAGAAAGCAATCATAGTGGATTTCATGATTCTATCAAAGGACTTGCCTTGCTTTACAAGGGCCTTTGGGTAACTGGGAAAGGAAGCCACAGCATGGATGGAGGGACTAGGGCTGCCAACCTCAAGGCGGGGCCTGGACTTCTCCCGGAATTATGACTAATCTCTAGACTGAAGCGCAGCTCCCCTGGAGGAAATGACAGCTCTGGAGAATAGACTAAGGTCTACAACACAGTCTAGGAGAGACAGAGGTCCTACAGCAACATCACATGCCCACTGCACTCCCTCCCTCCCCAAGCATTGCCCCCAAAAGCTCCAGGAATTTCTCAAGCTGGAGTTGGCAACTCTAGAAGGGAAAGAAAGACAGACTGATACAGTTTTGCATAGGGCTGGTATAGACCTCTTCCCTGTGCACTGACTCATCATGCAGGGAGGGAGAGCAGGCCTGAATGTGCTGGCCTTGTCCCCTACCTCCACGTGGTCATCTGAAGAGCGCAACACACACACACACACACACACACCCTGTACTGTGATCAGAGGCGCTGCTTTCAGGACATTGCCCATCATGGTGAGGAAGTGTGCAGGAGGCCACTTCCTCCTAGTGGTCGCACTCTGCAGATGACCAGGCAGTCACACGGAGGCAGGATGTGTGGCCAGCATGCTTTTGCCCATTTCCGCTCCTGGTTGGGGTGAGTCAATGCGCAGTGGAGTCGCTGGTACAGGGCAACAGAGCACCCGAAGGAAAGCAAGTTCTTCATCCCTGAGAACAGGCCACACTGTTGAGAGTAGGTTTGCAAACGTACCAAGGGGGTCTGGAGATCTCCTGGAATAACAACTGATCTCTGGATAACCAGGATCAGTTCCCCTGGGAAAAATGGTTGCTTAGGAGGGTTGACTCTATGGCATTACCTGCTAAGGCGCCACCACCAGATCTCCAGGAATTTCCCAACCCCAGAGCTGACAGGCCTAGTTGAAAATCCAGAATTTAAAAATGAAACACAATGGCATAGCTCTTGGGCAAAGCAGGGCTGTAGGTCCAGGATTGCTAAACTGACTCCAGTCCAATGTTCCCTCTAAGCTGTGGAGTCTTGTGAGCAAAAGTTCTCCTTTATGAGCTACTGGCATTAAAGTTGTGAGTGAGTGATTTGGCTACTGCATAAATTAGTTTGTTCTGGAGTCATCCTTCCTGAGCTAAGACAAAAATCTGTGAGCCACAGGCTAAAAAACTGCGAGCTAGCTCACACTAACTCAGCTTAGAGGGAACACTGCTCCAGTCTGATTCATTCTGAACTAATTTAGGCTAAGAATAATGGTGGTAATTTTTAATTTATCATATAAAGAAATACATACAATTCTGAAACTCTGCACCTTTTATAACTTTAAAATGAAAGCATTAGAGTGTATAAATGTTAAAATACACATGTAAAGGTAAAGAGTAATGAGCTACAGCAAGAGCAGGGAGCTACAGTAAGCTGAACTGTGTAAACAGCTGGTGGTGTGGATGATCTTGAGATGGGCAGCCTAGCCCGGCTGCCTCTCCTTCCTCTTTTGTTACATAAATAAACCTTGAACTAAAACAATCCTGAGACGCTGCAGGAGCAGGACAATACATTTAGCAATGGCGCCCTCTAGTGGGAAGCCATGGGAAGCTGCTCAACAAGCAGAGCGAGGTGCCTTTGAAGGCGGCGGCGGCGGCGGCAGCAACAGCCTCTTGGCCTGGTCGCCAGCCCATTATGTCCTGCATTGCACAGGCAACAAGAAGCTTAACCCTGTCAAAGATTGTCTCCTGTTTTTACAGTGCGATTACTGTTCGCTGTATTGGCAGCTGGGCTGGGAACTTCATTTCCCTCACCCACTGTCTGATGGAGTGCCCCCCACCCCCCCCCCCCCCGCAGCTCTGCCTTCAATAAACTTCCTGGCAGGCAGACATTTTGCAGCAGGTACAGCTTTTCCAAGTATAGAAAATGCAGTGCATGAGCAGGGAAGTGGCTGTGGCACCTATGGCGCCTCTACTGTTCATGGCATAGAGCTAGGGGATTGCCAGCTTCCAGGTGGCACCTGGAGACCTCCCACTATTGCAACTGCTTTCCAGACACCCAAGATCAGTTCCTCTGGAGAAAATGGCTGGTTTGAAGGGTGCAGCCCTGGGTTCTTCTAGGATGTGTTTGATGGGCTGAAGTCTCCAGCTGTACCCATAAGCCAGTTCTTCTACAGGAATGAGATACTGAAGGCTCTCCCCTGGACATGTATATGATGCCACATTTCTCATTTCCTTATTCCTCCAAATCCTCCTTTTCCACATAGACTTTGATCTGTATCCAGGGCATTTTTATTTTTGGAAAAAGAAGTGCCGGAACTCTCAAGAGGGAAATGGAGTTTTCAATCTGTATATTGAACATTCATGAACTTTTAAACATTTTTAAAAGAATTTTGCCAAAGAGGCTCCGGAACTCCATTCCAGGACATTCCCCAAGAAAAAAAGCCCTGTCTGTATCCTTAACCCACAAATGTATTCAATTTGTGCCAGCAGTCGGGGTCGTAAGTGGGGGGAAGGCAGGACCCCCTCTTCCCCCTGCTCCACAGTGGTACCAACCAGAATCAGGCCCCTGCAGCACGGTTAAAAGGACCTGCCTCATGGCAAGTCCCTCTACAAAGTGGCAGCACATCCCTGGGGTGAACCCAAGTGGCGCTGTCCCATCTAGTTTGGCCCTCAGGTTCCTCATTGTCTCTAGGCCTCTATAGATGACCCATTCTCATATTCCATCTATGCATGTAGAGCAGGAGCAGACACCAGTGCCCTGGCTCTCCTGCCTCCGTGCAACCGCCAGCTCATGGATACAGTGCAGACAGAGGAAGTCTAAGCTTGTGTGCTTCCTTCCCATGATTGAGAAGGACTCTGTTTCCTGAATGGGCGGGAAGCTAGGTACACAGACTTCTTCTGTATGTAGACGCTTCGGTCACAAGCTGGCAACCATGTGGAAGCAGAGGGTGGGACCAGGGTCCTTATGCCCACTTGTGTTATATGTGTATTTATCAAACGCACAAATGGAATATCCTTAGAGGGTGTGTTTTAGATGGTAATCTCCTTGGGGGCTAGAAATCTATTTTCCCAGTGTAATTCTGTGCCATGTATCTTTAGGGTTCTGCATGATTTTTCTAGTAATAGTGTTGGGTATATCTGGGGTTAAATGTTTGTTTATGTTACTCACAGGAAGTCACATGTTTCTCATGTAACCAATGTTCTTTAGCTGTAGAATGCCTGGGAATTTTCTCCCTGATCTAGGAATTTGATTGGGACAAAAGTGTCAAGGTATATTACCATTTTATGGCTTCTCTTCCCGTCTTTGTTTGGTGTTCTGAAGAACAAGAAGAGTAGCCATAATCACTCTCTTCTAGTTTTGTCTTTGTAGAGTAAGGATGTAGCCGATTATGCTCTGTTGTTATTTTCATCCCAGTTACCCTTCCCGTGCTAGAATTTAGTAAAAACTTTATATTTTAATCACACATGGACTCTCAGTCTGAATTATTTGGCTCTGCTGGACTATCTTATCTCTGCTAAATACCATTTTTTCAGTATCTCACTATCACCCAACAAATAGTTATTAATAATTTTAAACAGACAGTATGTTGGATCATTGCCCTTGGGTTCAATCAGGATACTCCAAAGGAAGGGTCTGAAAAGAGCAAGTTAAAGTCCCCCTCTAGCAAGGACTGCTTTCGGCTTGTTTTGGGGGCTACTGGCAGGGAGGGAGGACTGGCAGCAGAACACTCAGATGTTTGGGCTGGCCTGTACAGGCGGGGGTGGGTGGGAAAAATGGGTGGGTGGGAAGGAGAGGGGTGGGAAGGGCAGTTGGGTTGTGCCCTAAGTGTTGGAAGCTTTTGATACTAGTTCACTTAACAGGGTTAAATATTCATTCCCCTTTGAGAGCTTCCTGTCTGCATAATCAGCCCCCAACATGTCACATCTCCATGTCGCTCCACGCTGGCAATTGACTGCCCTCCGCACCTATGCACCGATACCTAATGCATGTCAACACATATTAATAAACAGTGATCCTGATCTTTGACTTGCCTGTAAAATAGCAACTGTTTGTAAAGAATCAATTATGCTCTGACATTAGACGCATCCAGGCTGTAATGGATAGTGTGACTCCAAGAGCCAAAAGGGCCATCTGGGATCTTTGACCTTAACCTGATGAGTGAGAGTCCTTCTCCTCGCTACTGCATTACTTGTTAGTAGATCACCACCTTGGGAGCCTGTTCTCTGGATGGAGTTGTGAGGCACGACTGTAAAATAATAACAAAGTGCCATTAACAAAGCAGATGGAGGAGATGCAGAATGGCGTGTGGACTGCGGAATAGAACGTTTGTTCTGTGCCACTCAAATAAATCTGATCGCAAATTAGGACAGAGCCGTTAGCAATATGGGCACAAGGAGTGTCAGGCTGGTGTTGATTATGAAGGTCCATGGGGGGGGGGGGGCAGCAGGACTAGCTTGTGCCTCATTTGTGGTCTGCAAATCTACAGAAACTGGTCATGTATTTCACCCATGGAAACATCAAGTGGTCATGAGGTCAGCTGAGCAGTATGGTTTCAGTTAGGCTGGGGATAGGGGCAAGACTGAATACGTGACCTAAAAAGGAGGGAGACTTCCATAAAAATGGTAGGAGGAGTTCAAAACCCTGAATGCTTAAGTCTGGCTGGGCCACAAGGGGGGGGGCCCAAGAGGGGGGGGGGGGGGGGGGGGAGTGAGCTCCATTTTTTACAAAATGCTGTCCAGAATCTGCCTGCTGTGTGCACTCTGTTTGTTAACCTCAGAAGCATAACTAATTCAAATGACATTTTTGTTTCATTCTGGATTCAAACCAGCAAAAATTTTCACTGTTTCTCTGGAGTCATTCTACTTCATCTGCCATTTCCCTACTCTTTCTTTAAGTTTGTTCCCATTGGGCGGTGAGGGTGAGTGGAGGACCAATGAGGAGAGGGAGTGACTTTGCAGATACATGCGTGACAGGGACCTCCTCCAACCAGAATACTTTGCTCACGTTCACACCAAACAGTGTCAGCTCTGACTGGCATTTCTGGTGCACAGCATTTCCCACAACCACACTGCTGGCTCACTAGGCTTGGGGAAGACCTCCATTCCGTATAATCAAGGGTTAAAGGATTGCCATGGGATTACCGTTTTGAAGCACCAGGTCCAAATCCCCACTCTGCCATGGTCACCATGAGCCAGCTGCTTTCTCAGCCTAACCTACTTCAGAGGGTTGTTGTGAGGATAAAATGAAGATGGAGAGAATAATATATGGCTGAGCTCCTTGGACAAATGAGCTCCTTTGGTCTAAGCCAGGCAGGGCTGGTTCCTCCAGGGAAAGGGGCAAAGGTCTTGCTCATCATCTCTTTGAGGCAGAAAGGGCTGCTATGTTGCTTGCTGGGAGGGGCCGGTCAAAAAGCCAGTGGCCAGTCTGCTCTTCTCCATTCATCCTGCATCCAAATAGCCGTCTGGCTGCGTTCCAGAGTGGAGGCTCTTGGGCTTCTCCCCTTCAGCTGTTAAAAGAAAACAAAAAGAAAACGCACACACTCACTGCGGTGATGTGAGACAAGAGAAAGATGAGATCCAATCTCTCTCCTCACTGAAAAGCAGCCTTGGGGACACCCAGTTCTTCATGCCCCCACCCTGTAAACTGGTGGTGGGGATGGATGTGTGCCATCTTACAAAAATAGAGTTTGTAGGTAAAGAGAAGGAGATGTTATCTCCTCCCATGTTTGATGTCACTATGTGCAGCATCTATTTATCTATTTATTTATTCGATTTATATCCCGCCCTCCTTGCATAGCAGGCTCAGGGCAGCTTACAATAGGTTAAAATACATTAAAACACAGAGGCATTGAAACGATGCAATATTTATTTATTAGGTTAGTTTTATTTATTAGGTTAGATTTTTAAACCGCCCTTCCCTGTGAGACAGGGCTCAGAGTGGTGTACAACAGCAAAAATCTCTCCCTTATTATATTTGAGTAGTGGGTGCCAAAGTTCTAATTCTAAAATGCACTCCCTTAGTGTATGGCTGATGGAACTGCTCCTCAGCATATATCGCCACCAATCAGAAGGCAAAGCCCGGGTCCCGCCCACACCACAACTGCTGCGACTGTGTACCTCACCGGACGCCATTTTCATTTTGCTCGATTAAGAGGATTACGAGGGCACTATTGATTCGGTGAGCTGCCTTCCCCAGCGCCCACTCAAACATGGGCGACGGCGGCAGCCTCTGCTCGCCCGCCTTGCCCCCGCCCGCAATCCCGGCCTGGCGACCGGCCTTCGGGCGCTCGCCTCGCCCCCCCTCACACACTCCAGGACCGGCGAGTGGCGGCTCTGGCCTTCAGGCACCCGTGTCGTCCCCCCTCACACAGTCCCGGCCCAGCAAAATGACTT
>NW_015173675.1:402253-412563 GCF_001447785.1 Gekko japonicus
CTCCAGCCCTCCACTCCAAACAACGCCCCCCAAGCCCCTCTATCCACTCGCCACTTCTCCTGCCGCGGGGCAAGCCCAACGCCACGGAGAACCCTACTCCACATTTCTCAGCAGCAAAGAGAGATGGCTGGTAGAAGCTCTCAAAGCCCCCCCTCCCTTCTCCAGCCTGCACACCAAGACAAGCCGGCATATGCTTCTGCAGCCCTCCCTCCAACCCCCTTCTTACCTTCTTCCCCCCTCTCTGTCCCCCTCTGTTTGGTGCATTGCCACCTTTACCTATGGAAATTCCTGGAGATTTGAGGGGTGGAGCCTGGGTAACAATTGTTACCACTCTCCAGGTGAGGGCTACAGATAACTCAAAAATACAAATGCTCTTCAGGTAGCACAGATCACTCCCTCTGGAGAAAACAGTGCACTCTGTCATTATACCCTGCTGAGGTCGCCACAGGAAGCTGACACTGTTTGCCCAAAGCCAGAGCACTCTCCCAGAGCCTCTTTCTAGATCTCGTTGTATTTATTTCCACAACAGGCCTTATTTCTAGTACATATATAATATATAAGGTAGCAATAAAAAACACTAAAATCCAATAAAACACAATAAGCCTATCAAAGATGATGCTGAGACTGCTGATGATGCCACTGCCCTGTGGGTGGGGGGGAAACAGGTGCTCCAGACCGATGGAAACCATTACTGCCCTCAACCACATGCCCCGCAGAACATCTCTTGCCTTGCAGGCCCTGTGGAATTGCATTAGATCCTGCAGGGCCTGGATGTTATTCTGTAGAGAGTTCCACCAGGTTGGGGCTAGGGCAGAGAATGCCCTTGCCCTGGTCAAGGACAGCCGGATGTCTCTGGGGCCCGGGAACCACCAGCAGGTTCTTATCAGCCAAGCGTAGTGCTCTCGAGGGGCTATATAATTTTCTCCAAGGAAAGCCTCCAGTTCCCCAGATCGCAGGCGGTAAAATAAATTAGACAAAATCTGGGGGGAAAGACTGCTGAATTTAATTTATTCCAGGGTTTGTGTGTGCGCGTGCATGCGCATGCATGCATTTAGCATCCCACTCATTTCTGCTTTGAAACAACACTTGCATCAGGGTATTTCCCCTTCCTCCTTCTCTCACGGATTACAGAACTGACACCTGACATCAAGGTGTCAGAACAGTGGCCAGATCTGAGCATTTCCGATTGTCATCAAATATTCTTTTTTGCATTTGGATAACTTGTGTTGCCCTTCTGTTCATACTTGACAGCATCAGACAGTATATACTTATGTTCACTCGAAGGGTCTTTTCCCCTAAGTTTCTGCTCACCTTTTCAATAAGCACTGAGAACTAAACAGAATGTGGCCAAACAACCTAAGGTACTCTGAAGATGAATGGCCAGATGATGCAGGCTATTGACTCTCAGAAAACAGTTCTGTATCTTGCTCCACTGAGGTCTGATCCCTATGAGGTCCATTCATTTGAAGGATGAAATTACTTATTATTTAGTGGCTCCGGCATGTGCCAACTTCAGAGCTGGGATTATGCCCTGTCAAAATAAACTCAGTATGTGCTGCCAAGCCTTTGGCCACACAAACCAACGAGTTAATGTCAGCCATTAATACTAATGGTAGTAAAGGTCATAGGGGTGACAATTTCATGTGGCACTAAAAATGTAATGTGTGCTTTAATGAGCGAATATAGTAGTGTTAATGAGTGGCTTGAAATCACCATATCTGATTGGTAGTACTATGGCTAATTTTGAGCATAGCTCCGTTTTGCCCCCAAACCTATGGCGCTCGGCCGTTTGATGCTAAATGTTACAGTGCTACTTACAGGCAGCCCAGATGAGACTTGGCTCATTGTGCAAAATTATTTCCTCACTAAATGCACCCCGTTGATTATGCATTTTGCACACAATGTACACATAAACAACCCTATGGAATCCCTGTCAATGGAGGCCAAACCCCCCAGTGTAAGAAAACTGGAGGACCGACAGGTGTTGCCCCCCCTATCCTACAATGTTTGCAAGTACAGTGATTATCCTTAGGAGGATGAATGGCAGCCATTCACTTTTATGGAAGAATGTAAAGAGGTGAGCTAACAGAAGGCAGAGCTAAACATGGCTCCTACCCAGTCCCTACTGGGGCCACCAGCATCTGTGATGAAGCACAGGTTTTGCCCTTCCCCCACTGGTGTCCATAGGTGTAGCTCATTCTTTTCAACTCACAGAATGCAATGGGAGTTCTTGCAAGGCAAGGCAATTCCTGCTTACATGATCACATGGCTGAGTTTCACTTACTGCCCATGTGACCAGCTGCATGGAAAAAAAGAAACAGAAGACAGGAACTGGCTTTTCAATGTCTGGCTTCATTATTGATCAGATCTGCAGATCTGCATTGTACAAAAACATTTCCCAGTCTGTCTTCATTCTCAAAATTCTATGAGAGAGATCAACTTTTATCCTCTCTCTAGTGGGGGAGGGGAGCCCAGGATGAGATGGAGTGGTACGTCACCCTCATCCACTGAGTTTGTGGGTGAACTGGGGACTTCAGACCCAACCCTTCAAACTTCATTCAACTTACTTTGTCTCCCATTAAGGATCTCGAGGTGGCATACTTGAGTGGAGCTCTCCCATTTCCCCCTTCAGAACAGTAGCATGATGTACAAGAAGCAGAAGAAGAGGAATCAGTGAACTTGACCAAATCAGGGATCCAAAACCAGGTCTTTTTGATCCAAATCCAACCTTCTGACCACTAACTGCAACACCCTGGGGCTCTCTCTCTTTTGAACCACTTGTGTTTAGTTCGCAGATTAAGAAAAGAGGACACTGTGGGGTGGGATATCGTGCTCAAAGTGCAAAATTTGGAAATAATACTGTCCACTTCCTCAGACCTTCTTTGCCACCTTGCCCCCCCTCTTGACTAAGCTTGACTGTCCCCAGATTAATTCAGAGAGGCCCCCAATGAGCTGCATTTAGCTAGATACAAATCAGCTCAGTCCAGATTTTCCCAAACGTTGGTTAGCACGTTTCACCTTCTGCACTCAAGATGGGAATAAACCAGAAAGGGGGGGGGGAATCACCCCGCATCCCAAACTGTAATAATCCACTTTTATTAAACAGACAGACAGAGAAATAGTGCAGGAGGACATGAGAATTTGTAATTTATTCATAAACTGCTAAGCCATCATAGCAAACTTTTTAAATGAAATGTGATAGTGGTTTAAATATTTAGCAGCTTGTTGACCTATTTTCTCAGTTAATTAGGGATTGCATTAACAATGTATTGAATATAGGCAGCTTTTAAAAATAAGCACCCAACTATTATGAGTTAGTCAAAGTTTTTGTTTTGTTCAGTGAAGCCACGGATGGAGAATTCCACTTAAAATGTCCCCCAACGAAAACTATGGGAGAGATATTGCAGAAATGTGTCATTTTTTTCCCAGGTAATCAATAGACACATTCAAAGAGTTCTGCTAAATGAGCATAATGAACATAAGAAAAGCATTCATTTTGCAATCCTTTTGGTTTTTGTAACAATTTTTATTGACTTCTGGGGCACATTTGTTGCTTGTAGAAGGGTTCCATTCATGACCTGCATGATTTTACAGTGAAAGACTTTGTAACCATTTGCTTCTGATCAAACGGAATTATTAGTTTATTGCACTTCATCAGATTTTGTTGGTGAACTTGTTTATTGCCATGTTTAAGCTGAAATCGTCACTATGCCTAGAGTTTTTGCTGGGAGCATAATATAAGAAAACTACGCTCCTGTATTTAATGCAGAATCTGCTGGAATATGATTTAATAATCATACTCTAGCGGATTCTTCATTCTGCTGAATACTGGCATACAGAAAATGTTTTTTTGCAAAGGAACAGAAGTGATTGTTTCCTTTTGGGGAATCCAAATCCGAATTAATGTCTGCGGTACTTGTCATGCATGTCATGGAATTCAAGACCAAAATTTTAGATTAGCATAAGGCATAGCAAATTCCGGTCAACACTGATGATCAGCGAGAAAAATGTACACTTCAATTACATCTGACCTGACCTAGATATTTCTAGGGACAGCTCAGACAACTGGATCCGGAGTTTCTCCAACAAGTGTGTCAGTTTTGTTCTACTTCAGCACCTTGAGAAAGAAGGATGAGGGTCAAGGTCATTAGCAGATCAAAACGAGAGGAGAGAGCTTAGACAAACTTGTGCAGGTCTGCTTGGAAAGACTTCCAGAAAACAGATTGCAAATTTGTCTTTTTCCATTACCAGGAATGGCTGATGAGTCTATTATGCATCCACTTTTAAAACAATTCTCCAGTAGAAAGAACAGGAGGAGGAGAGTTGGTTTTTATACCTTGCTTTTCTCAGCTGGGAGTCAACATGGCAAATGGGGTTCAGTGTGACCAAGTGCAAGGTGATGCACATTGGAGCCAAAAATCTGAAATATAAATACACATTGATGGGGTCTGAACTGGCAGAGACTGATCAAGAGAGAGATCTTGGAGTCGTTGTAGATAACTCACTGAAAATGTCGAGACAGTGTGTGACTGCAACAAAGAAGGCCAATGCTATGCTGGGGATTATTAGGAAGGGTATTGAAAACAGATCAGCCAATATCATAATGCCCCTATATAAATCAATAGTGAGACCTCATTTGGAATACTGTGTGCAGTTCTGGTCACCACACCTTAAAAAGGATATTATAGCTTTGGAAAAAGTGCAGAAAAGGGCAACTCGAATGATAAAAGGGTTGGAACACTTCCCCTATGAGGAAAGGTTAAGGCCAGGGGTCATTTCCTGCAGGAGCGCACAGGAGCGGAGCTCCGGCAGTAAAGAGCCCAGGGGGCGGGCACATGCAACAAGCCCCACCCCCTGCTCCCAGCAGCCCTCAGTCAGAGCAAGAAGCAGTCAGGTAAGTTGCAGAGCTCCCCCCAGCCCCCCTGGCTCAAAACAGTCCAGTGGCACCTTTAAGACCAAGTTTTATTCAGGTACAAGCTCTCCCTCCTCTGCGAGGACAGATCTGCACGTCCCCCCCCCCAATAGCTAGCAATCCAAAACAGTCCAGTGGAGCCTGAGCGGTGGGTGTTGCCTTCTGACACACTTCTGGTGATGTCAGGGGGTGTGTCATATGCAAATAAGCTATGCTAATGAATTATGCTACTGAGCTCCTGCATCTCTTTTTCTACGAAATGACCCCTGGTTAAGGCGCTTAGGGCACTTTAGCTTGGAGAAAAGACGACTGAGGGGTGACATGATTGAGGGGGTTTACAAGATTATGCATGTGAAAGAACAGGTAGAGAAAGAGGTACTTTTCTCCCTTTCTCACAATACAAGAACTCGTGGACACTCCATGAAATTGCTGAGCGGTCGGGTTAGAACGGATAAAAGGAAGTACTTTTTCACCCAAAGAGTGATTCACACATGGAATTCACTGCCACAGGAAGTGGTGGCGGCTACAAGCATGGACGGCTTCAAGAGGGAATTAGATAAGCATATGGAGCAGAGGTCCATCAGTGGCTATTAGCCCCAAGGTATAGATAGGAACTCTGGGGCAAGTGATGCTCTTTCTTCTTGGTGCTTGGGGGGGGGGTCAACAGTGGGAGGGCTTCTAATGTCCTGTCCCCACTGGTGGACCTCCTGATGGCACTGGTATTTCTGGCCACTGTGTGACACAGAGTGTTGGACTGGATGGGCCTTTGGCCTGATCCAACATTGGCGTCTCTTATGTTCTTATGAATCTCAAAGCAGCTTACAATCTCCTTCCCTTCCTCTCCCCACAAAAGGTACCTTGTGAGGCAGGTGGGGCTGAGAGAGTTCTGAGAGAACTGTGACTGGCCCAAGGTCACCCAGCAGGCTTCATGTGGAGGAGGAGTGGGGAATCAAACCCGGTGCTCCAGATTAGACTCCGCTGCTCTTCACCACTGCACCATGTTGGCTTTCAATAGGCAAAGTATATTCTTAAACAGGAATTTCTACTGACGTGGGTTTTTTAAAAAAGTTTCAAATGTCGTTGTATTTTATCAGATATCCCTGAAGGGCACCGCTTAAAACACATGTTGAATTTTAAAAAGTTCAATCAATCTGGGGGATGTCAGTGTGCATTTGGCTCCTGGCCCATGACTTGCTTTATATCCTCATGCTATATTTGTACAACTCATGGAATTCCAGACAGGCCTTTAGCATGAAGGATAAGGTATGGGTGATCCATTGTAGTCACAGCTGTGCATACACGCAATCTGCAGGGCGAGAAGAGCATGTCCCAAGTGCACTATGACATTTCCATGGTCTCTTCTACGATGGAAAAGTGCTTCGTTTTATGCAGTAAAAGTAATATATACCATTTATGTTAATTCCAAGCAGAAAGGGAAACATTCCATCAGATCTAAGTCTCCGAATAGTGTCAGACTTTCCCAGGGACTTCTTTCAGCTATCACACCCACCACCTGAGTATGAACAAAGGGGTTGTTGTGGTTTTCTTGTGACATTCGGAGTGCAAAAAGGGCTTGCAGGCGTTTTGATAGGGCCCTTGTTAGGGTTTCCCTGAGATGACCTCAGGGTTCTACTTGTCAGCAGACCTTTTATTCCAGTCCCTGCATCTGAACTGACCTGAAGCAGAAAACAAAGCAAGTGTCAGGATTAAACAAGCCAGCTTGTCAAGGTGCAAATGGCCGGGAGAAGCTTCCTCTCCATTTACACCTGATGAGGAGGCATGTTCCTCTCCCCAAAGGTGGCATTTGCTGTGCCTTTGTTCCCTTCCCGGAGATCAATTCACAATACCGCCAGCCCAGCCGTTTGCCTTCCCACAGATCAATTCTCTTAACTGTTGTGTTGCTCGGATTCGTTTTTCTAAATAGGAGAGTTAGTTCAAGTGGCAAACACGCTGCCGATTTGAGAAATCTCACACAGCAACCCAGAAGCATCGCTTCTGAAGTGAGAAGAGGGGCGAGGGCGTCGGTTGGCTTGGAAAGAAGAAGAGCAGCAGAAACTTTTGACAGAGACTAAATAGCAGGTGACACTGGATTGCCGGGGAAGGATTTCTGTTTGTTTTGGCCCGTACCTCAAGGCAACAAAGGAAACGTAATGGATGCAACAATCCAGTTTAATGAGCAGGCATTCAATATTAATTGCATTAAGTATAAGACTTTAAACAAAGCATCTGTTCATATTTAAATGAAACTCAAAACTCAAAACTTCTACATATGATCTGCAATCTAGCTAAGACGTTATCTGTATCATAATAAAAGTATGCGTAATCTCTCCTCACTTTGACTATAGTTGCTTAGATGGCACCAGGCGATTGCTCCAGATTTGGTTTTCTTAATTTTTATTCACTTTTACCAAAGGCTCAGCTCGTCAGGAATATGAAAAGGTGGAGCGGGCAGACACCTAGATGGCAGCTTTTTTACCACTGCCGGATGGATTGATCCAGTTGTACTCTGCCTGGACCAGGACAAAGCTGTTTTCTCGTATCTTTCTGAAATGCATCATCTCCCCACTCTCTCTCAAGGCAATCACATTGTCCTCTGGCTCACTAAAGGACACCTCCGTTCGCTTGTGACAATACTGGGAGTGGATGCAGCGCAGACTGATAGCCAGGACCATGCCAAGGACAACAGAACATCCAAGGAGGACACCGAGCTGAGCAGCGACCATCTGTGGCCTCCGGCCTGGCTTGACTCCTCCATCTCCAGGAGCACCGGCTTTAGTTACTGCTCTTGTTACCTTCAGGGGTGTCTTCACCTCTTTCTCCTTTTTCTCCTGGCCAGGAGCAGTCAGTTCTGCCTGGGGCAGGAAGTTTGCTGGGCCTTTCTGTGTCACTGGGTTTTCCTTCACCGTTTGCCGCGAGGCTGCTGATAAACTTTGGGAGGCATCAGAGTCCTCTTCTCTCCCTAAATGTTCTGATATTGCTCCCACTCCTGAAAGCAGCGGAGGTTCCCAAAGCTGGATCAAAGGGGAAGCTGTAATGGGGAGTGCAGAATTCCATATGCCCAGGTTAGAAGGTATAGAAACCACCTTAAAAACAGAGAAATAAAACGTGCCTTAAATAAGACATACATACCATGCCTGAGGCTTACTATTGTCCTTTGATTATACATCATTTTGAATTGGTTATTGTCTTCCAAGGAACATGCTCATCGGCTGCTGGACAGTCTGCAATTCCAAAGGACAAAATCGCAGAGCCTTGGAGTGGGATAAAGTAGGCTGGCTAATGTCTGCCGCTTGCTAAGTCTGCATGAATCTTGCTGCACTGCCTCGAGTACTAGAAAAATTACACCAAATCACAAAGGAATGGGGGGAAGGAAGTTGGGTTTTACCACCATTCATGCCAGTTGCAATAACTGTGGCTCCACCATCTGGGGAAGAATTATATTTTCCGAGGTGCAAAACCAATTCACAGGGTCCTGGGAAAAGTGGAATGTCTACACAAGACTGCATCTGGACCATATGCCATGCATGGGTAACAACTGTGTACTTATTGTGCCAAAAATAAGTGTGTCTGTCATTGTAACGGCCTATGGCTAAAGGCAATAAAATGAAACCTGAACCTAAAAATAAGAGCGTCTGTCAGACACCGAGGCAATGAATCCCAGTCAGAATGGCAGCAGTCACAACCGAAATAGGTTTGGGGTAGGGGAAGGCCAGCCCGGATCCAGCCAAACTTACTTCTGAGTAAACTTCCTTAGGATTGCTCCCTCTGACATGTACTGCCTCTTGCCCCCTCCTTCCTGCCCCCCATTCACACGACTATTGCGCTCCACTGCCCCCACATCCTAGTCTTGCCCCTCTAACGTGAGTCGTAAATCCTCCCCATCTGCTCTGTACTCAACACAGTTTCCAGCTGACCACCAGGACGAAGAAATTTTGGCAGTAATAGTACCTACAGCACTAGCCAGATTGAAAACTTAGAGAGCAGAAAGAGAAGGCCCGTCTGGACTGCAACCCAGCAACAAACAGGAAGGAACGTTTTCCCCTCTTCCATGGCAGCCCTTTTTCAACTGGTGGAGGGCGCACTGTGAAAATACACAAGAGTTCTGTGGCTCCTTAAAGACTAACAGAATTTCATTTCGGCATAAGTTTTTCAGAGACAAGAGCCCACTTTTTCAGAGGCAATGCAGTGATTCCTCACTAGGCAGAACATTTATGCCAGAAAGTTCCCCTTTTTAATACCTCTAACATGAACATTTATGCTGGAATAATATATTACACTTTTAAGGTGCCACACAATTTTTGCTTGTTTCTGATGCAACAAACTAATAACAGTTTGCAAAGTGTACGTTGTGGCCAGTTGTTTCCTGGCTACACAACATCCCCAAGAAGAACGGGCTTCAGATGCACATTTAAAATCCAAGTGCTTTGAACTGTGGACCACAGACACAAGGGAGAGTTTCCTTAACTTCAGGGGGATTTCAGAGCATCTACTGCCCTCTAACCGGGATAAGTGAGAACGGCACTTATTTAAGCCTCAGCCCACTGTGAAGAAGAAAAACGATCCGTTTCCAGATGCTCTGGCTGGAAAGCAGGCAGCAACCGTTCGGCGTTTCATACAAGATCAGAATACAGTTTCTCAGTCGAGAATATCAGTTCTATGCTCACAGTTTTACTGAAAAAACCGGCTTCTGTGATACCCTACGCTCTGATTCTATTCATTCTGTGCCTGCACCAAGCCAGTGGTGGGAGTCGAGCTTTCAGACGACTTTTTAAGCTAACTGGGTCACAGCTAATGAAGTACATCAGGGTTGGTAATCCATGCTTACTAAAAGACATTAACACTTTCTGTTGCCTCACTGAACAGACCTGAGTAAGATTCTTAGTACACACGCTTAGGATTACTCTCTCAGTGACCTAAGATGCAGGAACTAAGGCTTGGATCCAATGCTATGTGAGTGCAGTGGCATTTGTGAGAGGAAACTTTCTTACCTCCCCCGCTGCAGCCTCCCATGCACCCACAAGTCCTGCCCCCCAGTGGGGGGAAGTGGGCCCCTGAGAGCAGCATGGAGAGGTGAAGCAGGTGTCTGCAGTAAGAGGGGAGAATTGACAAGTGTTACTGTGCTGGCAGAAGTGCCTTAGGTTAGAGAAAAATATAATTCGCATCCAGCCCATACTAGGGTTGCTCAAACATACACTAGTTTGGTTCATGTCCTGTTCGCTGGTTGCAGACAGATGTGATTTTTCAATGATCAGTTCGATAGTTCATCAACCTGTTTGCGGCTGTTTGGCAGCTTGCTTCATTGTATTCCTTCCTCATCGTGCAGGACAACACAACTGGCTTGTTGCACCGGCACATTCTCACACAGGCTGAGCTCCCCCATAACTGCTCTGTTCAGCAG
>NW_015173675.1:412581-431878 GCF_001447785.1 Gekko japonicus
TCAGCAGGCGATTGTTTAAATAGACAATTAGATCATTCACGTCAATATAAATCAGGCATAAATAAATGCTGTGTCTCAATAAAATCCTACCCTTCAGTTTTTGTCAAAGCAGTGCTTAGTAATGCTAATGGCTGCTGATCAGTTTGACTCGGCAGTGTCTTTGTGCATGTGCAGTTTTGCAAAAACCCGGTTCTTGTGGCTGCTCAGCACAAGCCAAACAGACCGAGGGACTAGCTCATGTCTGATCACCACCTTTGTACACTAAGCTTGACAGACATACATGTTCACTGCGAAATTTGTGGCATCCCTCGTCTATAATGAGGCAGATCTTCCAGACAGTCTTTGAAAGAACAAAGCCTTTTAACGGATCCTCTGTGGTTGCGGTAGGGGTCAAGTAATGGAGAAACAGTGTGGTGTAGTGGTCAGATTATGATCACAGAGACACAGACTGGAATCCCTCCTCTGCCATGGAAGCTCATGGGGTGACCTTGGAACAGTCCTCCTCAGCTTCCCCAGCCCCACAGGCTGTTGTAGGAATAAAACACTGGCCTGAGTTCGATGGAAGAAGGGTGGGGGGTGGGGGAATCTAGTAGCAAAGAACTGAATTTATGTGGAATGAAAATTATATACAATCTGTAAGCTCAAAGGACGTGTATACACACACGCTATAAATAACAGTTTGTGCAACTCAAAAGACTGCTGGTGTGGCCATTCCTTTAACGGAAAAGAATGATGTCAGACCAGCACGTTCCCTAAAAGCTCTTCCGCGTATCTCAGGAGTACAGAGTCAGGTACTAGGTCTTTCCCCCCTAACAACATGCAACACAAAACTGTGCTCAAGAATTCCGTAAGCTCAAAGCCCAAATTCTTCTCTCTGCACATAGCTGGGAACAGAACATTGTTTTTAGGCTCACACATGATCACAATTGAAATATATATTAAATCATGACACAGCTCTCATTGAATTTAGTACATTTAAATGTGCCCTAACAGCTGTGTTGAGTAGCTGCGGTGGCTCAAGGGGTTAAGACGCTGAACTGCAGGCTGTGGATGGTCAGTAGTTCAGCAGTTCGAGACCTGGGTGTGCCACATGATGGCGTGAGCTCCCATCTCTAGTTCCAGCTCCTGCCAACCTAGCAGTTCGAAAGCAAGAAATTGCAAGTAGATAAACAGGTACCACTTCAGTGGGAAGGTAACAGCGTTCCGTGCGCCTTGGTGTCTAGTTATGCCGGCCACATGACCACGGAAACGTCTTCGGACAGCGCTGGCTCTTCGGCTTGGAAACGGAGATGAGCACCGCAACCCTGGAGTTGGATCGACTGGCTTTCGAGCAAGGGAACCTTTAACAGCTGTGTACGATTCTTTCAGAACACAGCCAGTATTCTCATGGTAATGGTGATGCAGAAAAACAGCCCATGAGGCATTTTTAACCTGAGTTTGTGTTTGATAGGTAGTTCTAATTTTAGTCACAAGATTCATACGGTGGCTATTTTCACTGGGTTATTACATACTGCATAATTTTAATATGCTGCAACACTTTCTGAGCCTACCAGTTCAAATAAATGAATCATTTCTAGCATATGCAAAACCCACAACGTTGCAGAAAAATCGCTATGTGCTATCGAAGATCTTTCTTGAAAGCCAATCAAATGCCATCTACTCCAGTGCTTACCTCTGCGCCTTCTGTACATGTTGAACACAGTGATGACTTGGGAATACTGGAGGCATTTTCTGTCCTAAAATATTGGGATGGGGAAATGTAAATTGATTATATTTCATACTAATAAATTCAGTTACATTCTGAACATGCCCAGAGGTGCATTCCTGGCTGCCACTGGAAATTCCCTCAAGACTCATTCAGTTGTACAAAGTACCAGACGAATTCCCACAACACAGCATCGGTTTCTGCTCATTTTGGCTTGCTCTGTTCTGGGACTGCCTTTTTTTCTGCCAGCCTATATTTTTACTGTTAGATGTAGTCAAGGTGTTGTGATAGATGGGTCCCAAATCTCAGCCTTCTTAGGCTACATGAAAGTAGCCTAATAATTTTAAACACACACCTTTCCCATTAATAAATTATGCCCTCACTCGCACATCTTTATTTATGTACATGCGCGCGCGCACACACACACACAGACACACCATTAAAAAGCAGATATTGCCATTCAAGACACTGCTCTTAGGGATTCTCCATGACACAAGCCAAAGCTTACTTAAGTGTCTCTCTCCACTCTCTGTTGGTGCCTTAATGAGATTCTCTTTTTTGTGTTTAGGAGACTATTTATGCATTAAAGAAAATGAACTTCGCAGGGTCAAATTCCACCTAATTCACTAAAGAAGTCACATAAAATCAGGCCTCTTTCATGGAAAATGGCCTCTCCATGGCAGCCATTTGAAACTGTATCCACTTGTTGAGCTCTGGACCTACAAGTCATCAACAGCCTCCTATGCAGAAGTATGAAGGCAAACTAACCGCCATATGCACATGGTGCAAAGGAACCATTTACATGGATACAATTTCAGTGAGCCCCCAGGTGACAGATTCTCTCCCCCCCCCCCTTTAGTGTGCTTGCAGCACCAAGCACAACTTTTTCTGGGCCCATCTTGGACAAGTCTCATGAACAAAACTTCTATGCTGCAAAGCTGTTGATCTGTTGTTGTTATAACTGATTGTGATATTGACATAGTTAAAATAATGCACATGTATGTGGGGGGGGGGAGTGTGCTCACGATGTAGAGCACAGAACCTCTGAGGGCTGCATTATGTTTGGCGAATCCCATGTTCCTCAGCTTTTGTACCTACAAGATGACATCTAATGGCTGCACAGTACCCGTTGGATGTGCTGCGCCTGGAGGAATAGCCTCGTGCTCTGAAGCCCAGGCCCTGAAACTGAAGGGAGGACTCCAGCTGATCGCTCTCTCTGCCACTTCCAGGGGGTGGCCGTTCTTCCTCATGGCTGAGGGCCCGTGGAGTGACAGAGTCCGCTTGGGATTCAGAGAGAAGATTTTCTTTGCCAGGGAGCTCCGACACTTGCTGTCTGCTATAAGCTGGATCCAGAACCAGTGTTGCTGCAATCTGACTCAGGCTGGTAGATGATACATTTGCAATCTGAGTTAAGACGGTGTACTGAGAGGAACCTTTAAGAAAAACCCAAAGCAAAACTTTGAAAATAAAATACTGAGACCATCAGGAAACAGATTTGACCCCTTTGACTATATTTTTGTATATAATATAAACTCACAAAGTACTCTTGTGTAACCACGGTCATTTATTTCACTGATATCCCACTTTTCTCCTGCTGCAGAATGCGAGAAGCATGCACAGGGCCTCCAGGGAAGCTTCCAATCCAGGCAGTGGCCAGGCTTGCTTAGCTTCAGCTAACTGGCTGCATCATGCGCCTTCCAGCCATGCGTCTGAAACATATTTTTAGTAGGCCATACCCCTGGACTGAGAACGGTGTATTATGTTCAAGACAGTAGTTTGCTGGATGCCTCTAGGAGCTTATGAACAGAGCATGGGGGCGATGGTATTCAAATGATGCCATGATACCAAGGCAAATAATTCCAGAAGCAGCAGTATTCATTGTGAGAGATTACATTCTCAGTAGCAAGCAAGTTGCTTGCCACTGAATCAATCAAGAGTTCAATCATCAATGTTAGCCAGGAAGCACGAGGAAGGGAAAGTGAGAATGACTTGCCCTCCTACTCTCCCCCCCCCACATCTTTGCAACATCTAAAGAAGGGCTCACAGGGAGGACTGTGAGAACTAGAAGTCATTAAAGATTCTTAAGCTTCATTGAAGATGAGATGCATAAGCAGGTGAGATTCATAATTCAACATTTGAAATAGTCTAAGCCAATGGTTCATGCTACCCAGAAATGAAAATTAATAACAAAGGGCAATAACCTAGATCAGTTAAACTCATTCACTAATTAATGGAATATGAATTGACTTGTAGATCAGGTCCTCTGAAATCAATGGGATTTATTTCCAAGTCAATGAGTATAAGATCTGGTGAAATGTAGAAGCCTTCCGGCTAATTTATGTCATGTGATAGATAAAAGAAAACGGAAATGTGAAACAAGATGCTTTTACCTGTAGTAGATCCTCCTTCTAGATCAGTAGGCTCCTGAAAAAGTGTTGGCTTTACAGCACTGGAGGCTATCCTGCGGTCAGCAGTGGTTCTGTTTTGCATTTGTTGATATACTGTGGAAGATTCAATCCTTGCCCAGTAAACAAAGTAGGACTGGACTACTGATAAACTGTTGGGGGTGGGGGTAGAAAACAAAAACAAAAAAAGCATTTGAAGCACGGGTTTAGTTATTCTGTACCATTAATAAATCATCAGAACATTTGGTAAATCAAAAGGAATTTTTAAAAATGTACAAACAGAATTAGTGCAAAGGACATTAAAGGATTAGCCTGTAACACTTTTTATATTGGAGTAACAACAAATAACCAACTGAAACCATAGTGAAAGGACTGCACGAAAAGTCACTTAAGAGTAAGAGCTAATCAAAATACAATTTGTGTATCTGCTCTCTAATTCAATCAGCTTTTTAAAAATTAATTTGACAAAAAATGGCTCCATTTGAAAAACTTTGGTTAAAAATACAAGTGAGAACCAAGAAAGGAGGCAGGGTGAATTTTCTGTTAATTCTTAATTGTGAGTGAATAAGGGTGGAATCCTAGGGGCACTATCCTGGAAGTGAGCCCCTCTGACTAGCATGAGACCCGACTTCTGCACAGACCTCCTTAGGACTACTCCCTGAGCCAGCCTTGGCTGGGAGGGCGGGGTATAAATGTGAAGAATAAATAAATAAATAAAGATTACTTAATGAATCTGAGCTATAGATTTTCACAACACATCTGATGTCTATGTCTTTGCTGTTGTCTGTTATGTTATGGGATATGACTTGTTCATAATTATACCTACACAAATATCCACCAATCACAGAAGCTTTGATCTAAGTTACTGAAGGTATCAGAATGTCATACCGTGGTAGATTGCATGGTAGCTATGTTTTTTACACTTCAGGTCAGAAATCACCGAGGTTTCCTATACTTTGCTTATTTTTTCTTAAAGAATAAAATATGAAATTCTGATCAGCATTAGGGTACCTTAGTTAGAAAAGGAACATGGTGATAAGTAAAAGTGCCCAAAGAAACAAAACGCCACACAACAGCAGGCCCTGGCCCCACTGCCATCAAACCAAGCACACTGTCCAGTGTATAAAGACATCAAAGATGCTGACTTGTAGGACAGTGCCAGGTTGTCACTCTGCCTCCTGGCCTAACTGAGATGAGGGTTACTACCTGATTTTTGGGCAGGACTCATGTACTCTTACTTGCTGAATATCAAAGAGAAATTAAATAAAGCGTTCCCCATCACTGCACTGCACTGCAATGCTGGGGCAAGCATCTCCATTGTATCGATGCCTGCTGTGCAGTTGTTAAGTTGTTTATGTGCAACCAGAAGAAAGAAAGGTGCCAGTGAAAACACAGATTTACCAGGCATGGTCAGAGAAGAAGCGAACACTTTTTTCTGATTCAGCCTTGCAACTATGACTGTAGCAAGATTCTACTGTGGGGGGAGTGTAACTGACTGCACATTGAAATCACTTATCTTAGGGTACATTTGCCCAGCCAAATCTGGATCCACACTCACTGAACATGAGAGGGAGGTGGGTTTTTTGTTTTTTGTTTTGCAGGGGGTGTTATGTTACATTGAATGTAATGGCATAAATCTGAAGAGATTTCCCTTTGACCATATGATTAACTAGCACTGATATTGATCTATATTTAGCTAACCAGGAACTAGTTTCCAATGTGTGAAATCAAGTCAAAGACCAGAATGTGCAAATAAAAATCTTTGAGAATGGGTCTTGTGTATGTACGTGGGTGTGGATATGTGCCTAGAATCCATACCACATCTCTGTCTCCCAGGGAATCGTGCAAAGAGCCAGCCAACCACCTTCCCTTGGTTCTCCACCAGAAGACTTCCTCAGAAAGAGAACAAGCAAGAGTTTCTTACAAAAACCGGATGTCTCCAACGGGCTGATCCGGTGCCTTCCACACAAAGGAGAGGTTTCTCTTCAGTGACTTGTCCGAGTGGGTAACAGTATCACCATCTTCAAAACAAGTCAGGAGTTTGGAGCCAGGAGGAATGTAAACAAAAGTGCCGGCAATTTGATCATTCGATACCCTGCGAGCCTGCAGCATAAAGCCCATGAAATCACGTGTGCTTCTCACTGTGACTGAAGGCAAAGAAGAAGTTACACAAGAAGGCCAACCTTTGGGAATCAGTTTTAACGTCTGCATTGTGGAACTTTGCACCTACATTCTGGGATAAAAAACGTGGTTGATGTTGAATTGCTTTTGATTTTTAAAATGACATGACACAATATTTGCACTTGTATTAAGCATGGGCATGGTTAGGATGAGTATGGAGGTACACCTAAAGGTCCTCAATCCAGTCAGGTTAGACTTATTTGATTGCCATCTCTCAGGACTCCCATTCAGCAGGCCCCCTCCTAGATACTGAGTCTCTGGGACAAACTAGGCAGAATGACAAGGAATCCATGATCAGATCGTCTTGCTTTAAAAAATAAATAAATTAAAGGATGTGGAAATCAAGAGCCAGTGTGGTATAGTGGGTAGGGTGCTGGACAAGGATCTGGGAGACCTGGGTGTGAATCCCCACTCTGCCATGGAAGCCTTCTGGGTGAATGTGGGCCAATCGGACATTCTCAGCCTAACCTACACTTCACAGGGTTGTTGTGAAGATAAACTGGAGGACAGCAGAACGATGTAAACTGCTTTGGGTTCCCCTTGGGGGAAAAGGCAGGGTATAAATTAAGTAAGTAAATAAATAAATCAATATCTAATTTGGATTGGGGCCATAGTTCTGGGGGAGGGAGATACCCTGGGCCAAAAATCCCTTTATGATTTAAAAAAATCACACACACAAGTTTTTATTTCTCCACAGGTGCAAATATACAGGGGCAACTCTGGCCCTTCCTCCTCTCATTCCAGCAAGTCCTGCCTCTTGTTTTCCCCCTTCTCAGAACTGGCCCCTTTTCCAAACCAGTGGGTGCTGTGACACTTCCAAGAGTTTTCACTTTAAGCAGGAATCGGCTTCTTTGCACAGATGTTATTTTGCTGGTGAACATCATTATCGGCTCCAGCTTGAATAATATGGGGTTTAATCCTCAAACCAGTTATGCCAAAGTAATCAGAACTGTTTGGGAAGCTATGGTTTAAAAACTGAAACTACAGGTCATGCTCTCATTTAAACTCTTGCAAGGTACTCAGTTCTGCTCCATAGGATCAAGTGTTGTTAAAAATGTCTTCACTAACATTCAGGGAAAGTGTCTGTTTATCGAATGAGAGCTGAAAAACCGCATCCTTTGGTGGTGGTGGTGTAATTATAAATCACAGCAACATTAGTATTTATATGCTTTGTTTTAGAAATGCAAGGCATTTTCAGGTACATTATTTCAGTAATCTGTGTGACAGCCTTGTTACCCCAAGATTACAGATGTTGGATTGAGGCTGAGATAACGGCTTTTTAAAAGAACTCCTACCAGTTTCATGGAAGAGACACAAAATTTCAGCCAAAAACATTCTGGTACACTTCTCTGCCCCATAGCTCTTATGTTAATTAACTTTTCCCAACTAACCAGGGGTCTGCAAATATAGTTGCCTGGTAGACAGTGGGAAACAGAAACTTAATTCTGGTGACCAGCAGGGAAAGCCTCCAATATACTCCATCAAAAGAGTGATATCCCCCCCCCCAAAAAAGCCACCAACAATCCAGGGAGGCTGGACATTCCTCTTTCAAAACACTGCCTGGCTCAATCCTTTAGCCAGACATAGCTCCAGTGCCATCATGGCTGGGAGGGAAAGGGGTTACTATAAAAACCCTACTCACTGTTCCCTTTTGGCCCCCTGCCCCCACCAAGTAGTGGATAAGGGACACACTTGGACTTCATTGAGCAGGAAGCAAAAGAGGTGATCAGTGCTTGGCCAGCTAAATTCTGTCCCTTGCACAGAATCTAAGTAATAACCGCTCTATCTCATTTTAAACCACTGCTTGTATGGAAAGAATGCATATTTCATTGTTTTTAATTAATAATTTTTCAAATTTCTTAACACTTCAGCTTTCAACATTTCAGTATTTATTGATAGCTTCCAAACTTCCTTTCTCTATGGGTCCAGTCATTCAGTGACACCAACACATAGTTACAATAATAATGAGCAGTACCTGTGGAGTTTATTTGGTGCCATTTTTTAAATTCTGTGATTATCCTTTTTCCTTATGACCTGTGGTCTTGACATTAAAAATCATTGATTGATTAAAGCGTAGCAAGATGTCCAGAAGACCTCTGACCCAGTAGAAATATGTATCTTCTATCATCTCAAGCCCCATAATAAACAGGGTCCCTAGCAGTGCCACTGAATGTGCTTCTATGGGTGCAACTCCGCTGAAAATAGCACCACACTAGACCCTTGCTCCTATGAAATGGGGCACGGACTGCTATGGGAGACAGAAGATACTGATGATTCTATTGGAGGAGGCTTGTCTGCTCCTTTGGCAGACAGCGGAAACGGCAGTAATCTGTGTGTATTATAAATGCTGGGGTTTGATTCCAAGCAATACCATGACCAAGCTGCAACTCTTGTAATATATGTGTGCACAAAAACATAACACTTTCCGGGGGATCACACATACATACACACAAAAAAAATATATGAGACTGCACTCTAGAACTACCATGCTCGTTTTACAATCAAAATGTTTCCTCCTAAGTAGCATAACCTCCCAACCTCACTCTGCAAGGGCACTCGTCATTCGCAAGCATTTGCATTTGGAAAGTTGCCCCAACTCTTTCTATCAGTGCTGCAAAGTTCCTCTTGTTGTTCACATCCACTTATCGTTGGGAAGCGAGTGGAACTTTGGCAAATGCCGGTGGCCCATGACAGCAGACAGCATTCAAGAAACATACTTCCCAACATGGTGAAGAGAAAGAACCATTAAATGCACACCACCTAAGCCCTTGCAGTAAGCCTAGATATGCCTTCTGTCTTTCCCCCCATTGATAACATTGATAACTGCTGCTCCTTACCCGGTACTTTGTCACCTGGAAAGAAGAGAGACATATTGGTGTGGAGGGTAATATAGTTATTGTGCGGGTTCTGAAGGTGAGCTCTGATGTGTTTGGGTCTCATGTCAGTACATGCTGAAAGACTGGCGCCGTGGGAGAATGCAGCAGAGTATGAAACCAAGCACAGAACTGTAAGTGCCCATATGACAAAAAGAGCCTGGGCTTTCATCTCATCTTCCACCTAGCAGAAAAAACACATTGGACTGAAAGCACAGTAATAACCTCTATAAAAATATAGTCAGTGTGAAGTTATGCTAGCAACACTTCTGAAATTCCAGTTTTAGTTGAAATCGGGGCTTTCAAAAACTTTGGACAGCTAGAAAGGAGGTTTAGTCATCTGTGGAGCTCTGCCCTGGTTAAACCGCAAAATAAAACATTTCAAGAACAAAGCGAGCTTTGACTTATTCCGGAACGTTTGGAAAAGCCATCCTGGCAGGGTTGTGACCTAAACTGGTATGCCAATACACTTCTGGCTCACACCAATCTAGCAGTGCACGAGTTCTTCAACACTGGCTATGCTGTAAGAAGTGAGCTGTCAATTGAGAAGCAAAACCAGCAATATATAGGACCTTTTCCAGTCAACGTTTTTCACACAGCAGCAACCCAATTTTTGTGCACAGTGTGAATAACGCTAGAAGAAGAAGAGGAGATTGGATTTATTCCCCGCCCCCTTCACTACCCAAAGGTGTCTCAGAGTGCTTTACAAACTCCTTTCCCTTCCCCTCCCCAAAACAGACACCCTGTGAGGTAGGTGGGGCTGAGAGAACTCTGACAGAAACTGCTCTTTTTCAAGGACAGCTCTTATCAGAACTACGGCTTGCCCAAGGTCATCCAGCCAGGTGCAAGTGGAGGAGTGGGGAATCAAACCCGGTTCTCCCAGATTAGAGTCCGCGCACTTAACCACTGCACCAAACTGGCACTTAACCACTACACCAGAGGACTCAACCCCCCCCCCCCGAGCATTCAAACCATGACACTGAATTGCTGGAACTTAGGTAGCATAGTCCTTGTGAGAAGCATTTGTGGGCACATATTTAGGCATTTAATTTACACCCTGATTTTCTAAATATTGCCAACAAGCTGTAATGAAAAATACATACTCCCTAGTGGCTGGTGCTTCCTACAAATTACCAAGCAGCAATGCAAGACCCGCTCTCAACCGTGCAGGTGCTGATTTGGTATAAAAACACTTTTTACAGGCATCTTCAAAGCTTCAGCATTCATGGCTGTGCCAATCAAGCCGCTTAAATCTAGCATTGCGAACACCAGCAAAGGCACCCACTGATGTGTCGCCGTTTTGTAAGCCCTTTAAAACTTTATTTCTGTGTACTCTTACTCTTCAGAGCACATATGCTTTTCTGTCACCTCCAAATTTGCCCCTTTGAATGCCACTAAGTATTAAAACGTTTCTTAACTTTAAGCGGAAAACATACAGTTAAAGACTGATTTTAGCAGAGCCTTTTTGCCCAAACTATATTTACAACTATTTAAGTATTGCAAAGAACAGACACTGTAATGGAGCCACCTCTTAAACTTACCTAAGGGCTCTACCTGTGCAGGCATCCACCTTGGCAAGATAATCCATGCTAGAAACAGCTTCCCCGGGAATTTACCTGCTTTAGTAATAAATTGTCTTACTTCGGATATGCATTAAGTTATGCCTCCTGAATTTCCCAGTTTTGTTTGAGCCGATACAATCTCTACCCTAACCAGGATAGCCCAGGATCTCATTAAATCTCAGAAGCTAAGCAGGTCGGCCTTGGTCAGTATTTGGATGGGAGACTACCAAGGAATTCCAGGGTTGCTATGCAGAAGCAGACAATGGTAAACAATCTCTGAACATTTCTTGCCTTGAAAACCCTATGGGGTTGTCATAAGTTGGCTCCACCCCCCTCTCCTAGATATTAGATACCAGAAGTACATTTGAAGCTCCAGTCTCTGACACAGCCAGTCACTTACCTTGGGGCACATGATCCTTCAGGCTCCCAGCAATTTTCTCCTTCAGCCTCTCAGGCAAACATCCTTTAGAGCAAAAATTCTTGGCTTTCTCCACTAATGGGGAGCGCAACAGCTGTTACTGCCAATACTTAATACCTACAGGAACTTTGTCAGTGCTCAAATCCAGTTTTAATCATGTTAGTTTTCTTCACAGTCTACTCATCCTCTTAAAAAAAAGACAAAAAGCCACCAAGTGCTTGTGTAATGAAAATACAATGCACGTTTACAATGCTACACACATTTATACTGGAGATAAACTGACTGAAATGATTAGCACCTACTCCTAAGTGAACATGGGATTGCAGCCAATCAAGCAGGGAAAGAAAATAGGGGAATCATCCAGGGTTTGTGTTAGGAAACAGAAGATAGGTGAGGGCCTCCCCCCTCCTTTTAGTTGTACAGCAAAGAAAGAGGAGTTTTCTTTTGCACACTGTGGGACATGTCCTATTTAGTTCTATGTACATAACTCTACAGCAAAAGTAGAAATACACTGGGAAGGAGAAAAATTCTAAAACAGGTTCAGTCCGCTCAGTATTCACATAAACTTAAATACCCACCTTCAACACAGTCAAGGCTTAATAACGGAAAGGGTGAACGTTACCACCTGATCTAGAAGTCTCTCTGCTCTCCACTCCTATTCTGGATGATGTCAGTGGCTCCAGCCAAGAATACGGGTCATGCCCAGAAAATCCCATTCTTACCGTGAAGAAAGATCGCAAGTATTAGCTTGAAGCTTCAGAACAGGTGTTCAGATCACTGGAGCGTGAGGAGTATAAAGTTTATTTTTACCATATTCCTTGACTAAAGGTAAAGGTTCCCTTGCTCAAAAGCCAGTCGAATCCAACTCCAGGGTTGCGGTGCTCATCTCCATTTCAAAGCCGAAGAGCCAGCGCTGTCCGAAGACGTTTCCGTGGTCATGTGGCCGGCATGACTAAACACCAAGGCGCACGGAACGCTGTTACCTTCCCACTAAAGTGGTACCTATTTATCTACTTGCAATTTCTTGCTTTCAAACTGCTAGGTTGGCAGGAGCTGGAACTAGAGATGGGAGCTCACTCCATCATGCGGCACCCGGGTCTTGAACTGCTGAACTACCGACCTTCCACAGCCTGCAGTTCAGCGTCTTAACCATTTGAGCCACCGCAGCTCCTTATTCCTTGACTACAGTCTCACTAAAGTAGATTCAATCCCAAGAGCAAAGTATGGAAACAACCTTTCTTAAGTTGCAAGCAATTATTTTAAAACACAAACATCAATCCTTCTGAAGTCCAGTGGACAACTGTTCTATTTATCTGTTCCCTTTATGCTAAGATCTGGTTCAAGCAGAATAAAAATAGAAAGAAGAGGATTGTTATTGGTTCCCAAGGGTAATTAGAGACAGATCTTTGCTGGATGCACTCTTGATGATTAAGATATCACTCACTGTCACCCTTCCATCAACTCACCCTCTTAGTAGCGCAGAATCAAAGGTGATGGCAAACCAAACTCAGTAAATTGGTACTCATGAAAAAGCAGGCACCAGAATTCTATATGAAGACACTGATCTTTCATCTTTATCACTGACACTTCTATGGCGAAATTTAACAGTCGGCCGTTTTAAAGCAGTTGCTATACATCAACAGTTCATCTGGCCTTTAGCAGTCATTCGAAGGGCACCCAGAATTCATTGAAGTACTCAGGAAGGATTGTTTCAATTGACAGATCAAAGTCAAAATAAGCTTCATCTTTACCAAGAAACTGCAACATTTTAGGTATTCTGAATACCATAAACACAGAGCTTCATTTATTTGCATATTTTCTCTGTAGGAGATCCCCAAATGAAGACTGGGTAACTTCTAATTTCCTGCAAGTTTTGCTTTTGCTCCCTGTGCATTTAAAGGCAGGTAATGGGGATACCAAGAGCCTGGAGATAGTGTTATTAAGTCCATTACACTGCTCCCTCTACTGAACAAAGCTAACACCAAATTGAAAGTTAAAAGAAATTATCAGCCCAAATGCTAAGCCCTTTAGCCCTTGTGACAGAGGATCCATATATTCAGATTGGATAGAAATCCATCCTGCTATGAGCACATCCGGATGTAAGAGATCAGATGACACCCCCCTCCATCACCCTACAGGGATGCATTTTTCATTTCCTGTATTGCAGGTGGGAATGTGAAACCCCAAACCCTGTCTTGGGGTACATACGCATGGCTGTGCATATGCCAAGTCTGGATCAGGGCTCTTGCATAAAGCTGTAATTGCCAAGAGGAGTAAACAAACATAGAATGAGAACAAAATAAAGGGTTGTGTTTAAAATAAATTTCCACAAATATTGTATAACAGATTTTTGGAAACAAAGCAGAGTAGCTTTTTCCAAAAGCCACTTTAGGAAATGAAGGAATGAAACAACCCTGTTAAACATATACCTTCTCCAAAACAAATTATTTTATTTTTTTAAAATAAATGCCCATATTTGTGATTTATATGCTGGATCTTACTTAAACCTATGTAAAAATTATAAATAACTGTAGCATACTACAAAATGGTGTCTTCTTGGCATACAGTGTAGAGCCACGTGAAATGTTTAACTATTAATTTTTCCTCTTCAAGTGTTGCTGTTCCTTTCTTGTATTGAAAGTATTTTGGTACCTGAGAAGATGGGGTCACTGCTGTATTCACACAATTGTATAGTGTTCATTCATGCACAACTGAAAAGTTTGTGCTGTTCTTAAAGGCAGCATTAAACTGTTCAGAGAATAATAAGCTGTACAACATACCCCATGCTGGAGGGCTTTGTAACCTTATAAGAAGCAATATTTTAAATACGGTATTGATGTACTCTTCTGCAGTTTCCGTGAAACAGTTCAAAGGGGGGGATCTCTTTGTAAATTCACTAGTTACTACAAACGGGGAAATGTGTATATTTTCAAATAAAATCTAATTTTATTGTTTTAGTTTATAAGTGAATCTACTGAATTTTAACAAACTGCTATATAATACTCTCTGATGTCTTTACAGAACTCCATTTCCTCAGGTTAATGTACTAGCCACCAAGCTGAACATTTCTCTTGCCACAAGTGTTTGAAAGGAAAAGGGTAAGAGCGATTAATAATTATACTAGGTAAATAAGTCCCCCAACAATTTCACCACAGCAACCCAATACGGCCTTCCTTATTCTGTTATGGTAAAAACTACCAATTCATTTTTCTTGTCCTGAAAACTAACATTAAAAAACCAAAAGCCTAAGCATCATTGTTAAGCTTCTACATTTTATATCAAATGTCACACTCTGCAGTACAACAAAAGCCAAGCAGATTCACGAAGCTTCCTGAGCTGCAGCTAAGTAAGGGGAGATGGAAAAGAAAGCTAACTGCAGGCAAGGGTAAAGGGGGGAGTTGCTGGGATTTGGGAGTTCTGGCACAGGCAAAAGTTTCTAATTTCTGGTGCTTACAGCCAGGGGTCATTTCCTGCAGGAGCGCACAGGAGCGGAGCTCCGGCAGTAAAGAGCCCAGGGGGCGGCCACATGCAACAAGCCCCACCCCCTGCTCCCAGCAGCCCTCAGTCAGAGCAAGAGGCAGCCAGGTAAGTTGAGGAGCTCCCCCTGGCCCCTCGGTCCAAAACAGTCCAGTGGCACCTTTAAGGCCAAGTTTTACTCAGGTACAAGCTCTCCCTCCTCTACGAGGACAGATCTGCACGTCCCCCCCCCCAATAGCTAGCAATCCAAAACAGTCCAGTGGAGCCTGAGCGGTGGGTGTTGCCTTCTGACACACTTTTGGTGATGTCAGAGGGCGTGGCATATGCAAATAAGTTATGCTAATGAGCTCCTGCACCTCTTTTTCTATGAAATGACCCCTGCTTACAGCCATAGCTGGCGCAGTGCCAAGCTCTGGATATACCATCCCAGCTGTTACTTCCTGTTGTTGCTACTGACACCACCACCCCCTTTCAAGATTTTTGTGAGAACACTGTTAAAACCATAACTTGGTTTTCTTACCTAGGCAATCATACAAAGTGGAAACCTGACTTTTACACATTGGCAACTCATACAATACCAGTGTGGCATGATTTTCTATACTGTTTGCTTGAAGTACCAGATGATGTTTAACATTAGTTTTACAGCATAAACGAGATCAAATTATTTTCCATTTTTATTTAATTCCACTCTGTAACATAAAGTATTCCAAACAGTTTGTCAAAAAATGTTCTGTTTTGTTAATACACATACTAAAAAAACTGTCCAGCCTTCCATACAGTGTATACAGCTTTACAGCAGAATGCAACAAAACATCACTATGAATCATCAACTACAAATAAAACTTGGTTAAAAAACAAAAGTTGCAATCCAAAATGTTCCACCTTCAGGTAAATTCACATTCTCCTCTTCTGTGTACTTATATACAAAACTGTAAAAAATAAAATAAAAACAGCATATTAGGTAATAGGCAAATGGTAAAGATGCTTTACAGACATCTAATAGTATGTGACAGATAAGAAACAGCTGTATAGGCAGCAATCCATGGACCATTCAATGTTATATCCAGTGTTATTTTTTTCATTGGTTTATAATTACTGCCACCAGTGCTAAAAAATGAAAAATCTCAGCAGTAAGCCAAACTCAACCACGTGGTTCACTAAAGACATGGGGCGATTCTGCATTGGTTTTTCCCTCCGTTGTTTTATCAAAACCACTATGGAACAGAAATTCCCCTCTGCATTGCATGCTGCTTTCACTTTCTTTGATCATCGGATTTTATGATACCACCCTCTACACTGCATGCCACTTTCTTTGATCATCAGGTTTTATGGTACTTTCTGCATAGATTCACTGCCGTTAAGGGGTGACTTTGCAGTCAGCACAGTATTTGAATGTGGTTTTGAGCAGCACCTTTCCCTCAGTGTTGAGAAAATGTGAAGCAAATGCCAGATCGTCCTTAGATTAACAACAGTTAAGCACTGTCAGGTATACTGACTACAGTGCAAGAGGTTTAACCATATGCATAACACTCTCACTGGCAACTCTTACTGGAAACTGGATCATCTTCACACTGTTTTGCTCCTCCCTCATACTAAATGTACAGATCTGATTATTCTTAAATATGTACACTACTATGCACAGAATAGAGTACCCCCCCCTCCAACTAACTACAACAAAATGAGCAACTGTACTGGAGGAGCTGCTTTCAGTTCCTGCATCATAAAGCCTTTAAACATGCAAACACTTTCCCTAACCCACTCCTAAATTAGTCCTCTCCTGTTATCATCCCTAAAAAAAATATAACGCTTCACTGGCACAAAATTCAAGCAGAATCGCTGCCTTCCTTACCACCTTCCAGTTCTCCTCCTCCTCGAAAAAAACTGGTGCCAAATCCAGGAACAATCTTGTAAAGCTTGTGGAAAATGTGAACAGACAAAAAAAAAAACTAGGCAGGGTAGAGGGGAGTCATGAGAACCCAGGGCTTAGCTGTATAATTTGTTCTCCACTGAGCATAGTTACCATTGTTTCCTCTGATAAACGCATCCCCATATTTATTCTTCAGTTGTCCATTTACATATTCTTCTGTTTGTTCCAAAGCTATGTTCATGTACCCATCCAGGCAAGCCAGAACACCTAGTAAATACAAATTCCACAAAACAGCTCAAATTCCAGAACTGCAATTTTCCTAAACAAACATAGTATTAATTGAAAACTGGAGAAGACTCTTGACCCTTGGACTGCAAGGAGATCGAATCAGTCAATCCTAAGAGAAATCAGCCCTGACTATTCCCTGGAAGGACAAACACCGAAGCTGAAGCTCAAATACTTTGGCCAGCAAATGAGAAGGGAGCACTCACTGGAGAAGACGCTGGGGAAAGCCTGAAGGTAAAAGAAGAAGGGGACGGCAAAGAATGAGATGGGTAGACAATGTTGTCGATGCAACGAACATGAAAGTAAGCAAACTTCGGAGCACAACAGAAGACAGGAGGGCCTGGTGTGATGTGGCCCGTGGGGTCGCGAAGAGTCTGACTCGACTGTGCGAGTGAACAACAAAAAAGGGAAAATGACTGAAACACATCGCCACTGAGAATGCGGGATAGGTATGGGACAACTGCCACCATAACCTCATCCATGCTGTAAAGTAATCAAGTAATCCATCGTTTGGTATATGAAATAGAAAATCATTGCAGCACAACCCTTTGCATAAGATCTATAGCTTCTTTTCTGAAAAGCTGGAAATGCTATTCTTTCATTGATGGATTCTGACGAGACTTAGTATACTGCAGTAAAACTCTGAAGGGCACAGGAACACCATGCTTAACAGAATAATGGGAAGAAGCAGTCTTGTACACGAGGCGAAGTCTTTTGCCTTTGTCATATCTGTGGGACCATCTCTCCTGGTATGTCCCCCAGAGAGTGTTACACTCAATGGGTCAAAAGCTACTGGTGATCCCTGGCCCAAAAGATACCCACTTAGCCTCAGCCAGAGCCTTCAAAACAGAGATGTTCCACCAGGCCTATGGTTGAGGCGGCAATTCCATCTGTACTGGCCTCCCCTGACCTGTCTTGCTTTGTTGCTCTGCTTGGCAGATTAATCCGCTATAGTACCATCACGACTTCCACAGACAAACCTCTCCAAGGAGACAATGCACCTAGTTGTGCCAAACTGTGTGCTGGCGTCTGATTTAGCTATATATTGTAGTTATTTATCATTGTTATACGTTGGATTTTAATGTTTAATTTATTGTTTTAACATTGCTGTCGATACCTGATGTTACCCGCCCTGAGCCCTGCTATGCAAGGGAGGGTGGGCTACAATCCTAAGATAATAAATAAATAATAAATATATGCAATAGTACAGATATATTCATACTCTGCATACATACTCTGCCAGAAGTTTATTCCAGTTATGCAGTTATTAAAAACCCTATTTATTAAAGAACTCTTTTTTCAGTTCCGCAGCTTGAATCACATCTGCCCTGTTTAAATATAGAATTCAAGTAGAAAGTTGACTGAGACTTAGGAAATTGTTTGGAAATATACACATTACATTAGATTATGTTTATTAATATTAATATTGATAGGAATCATAAATGATTTAAAAGGCACATCATAACCACATTTACCTGAAAGCAAATCCAGCTGATCTCAAAACAACTTAATTTTAGGTAAGTGTGCTTAAAATCAGGGTACTGGTCTTTAAACCAACCCCCCCCCCAACAATTAACAACACAACCACATTCTCAAAGTATACATATTCCTAATTGTTTCATCACTATAGGACTCAAGTTATATGAAATCATATGGTGCCCTTATGATGGCATCATAGATAGATATGCTGGTATGGATGTTAAGTACTTAATGTCAGACTTCAATTCTAAATAACTTCAGTTACAATCAAGAACACCAAATGAATGAACACCTCTACAAGGTTAAAGACTTTAACTGGACAAAATCTTGAATGCCTTTTAAGCACTCCCACAGCATCAGAGAGTGTATACGGTTTCTTACATATTTTGATGTAAATTATGTTTTACTCTGGAAGCAGGCACAGAAATCAATACCTAAGGCTGGTGGTTACTATGCAGCTTAACTTTGCTGATGACTTTGCCCTTTCAGCCGCTGTTTTCTATCTTCTGGCCGTCTAAAGAGAGACTAGCATCATGAGAACAACAGCCCGACCCTTGTGCACTGTCGCAATGATGTATGTTCCATATTTATCACTTAGCTTAAAGATGTATACTCCACAATTTGAGCAAATAACCTCCAGTGTGGATTAGAACATACTAAAACAACACAACAAACATGTTCAGATAAACAATGCTCCTGGCTCATCTTTTAGAGGTACACACAACAAACATTTTCAGATGAATGATGCTCCTAGTTCATCTTTTAGGGGAGCAGCAACTAAAATAAACACTTGGGGGACCAAATATTACAGTTTGTGAGTGTTCTAGTGCTTTTTTTGGGGGGGGGGATCACAGTAAAGATAGGAAAAATAGCTCCTTGAGGAAGAACGCTGCCAAGCCGCACTAGCTGTAACTGTCTCTAGTGGGAAAAGCTCTTTACCAGGACCAGATACAATGTAGTTCCTGGCTCATCTCTTCCTTGAGACAAAATAGTGATCACTGTGAGCTCATAAACCAAAGGCCATCAAAAGGTAGATGGCATAGTT
>NW_015173675.1:431890-439495 GCF_001447785.1 Gekko japonicus
TTTCCCTACAGTCCTCTGAATAACAGTCCTAAGAGATACAACAGGCATAGACAATCCATTTGTGAGTTAAAAATCAAACGAGCTGGGAAAATTCACCAAAATAAAAATAATTTTAAAAATAAATTTTATTTATTACTTATTAAAACATCTATACCTCACCTTTCATGAGGTTTCAAGGAATATGAAAGAACCCAGGTAATTGTTTTAGTTAAGCAGCTTGCTGAGACCATGTATTCGTAACTTTGTACTCCCTTGTTTAAGAGTATGTTAAATATCACTTGAACTTCTGTTGGCAAAAACTATCACTACACAGTTTAGTCTATATGCACATTTGCTGTTTTCTGGGAATGAGTTAACTCACAGGATGTTTCTCTGCATATAACAGGAGGATATTTATTTCTGCAAGGAATGTTTACAGATCTCAGTCCAGTTTTGTTACAATTAGATAGATCCTGAAACTATCTCAGATTTATCACTCCATAGTTCAAACACTTCTTAGGAATGGAGGAAAAAATCCATCCTGTTTAGTGTCAATTATGGGATAACATTACAGATAAGTATTGTGAACACCAAACTCTGCTCCTATGCAGAAATACATAATTATGATATTTTCTGTGAGTTGTGAAAAATCAGAGAAACAGCATTGTATCCTAGCATGAATCTAGACTACAAATTAACTAAACCTATCACAGCACTGTGTGAGTGACGGACTACACTTTAAAAGCTCAGAAGTGCTATGTAAATATGCAGAGGACTGTGAAGAGTTAATGACTCACAGAGCCCGAGAACTTGAGTGACAGGCTGTTCAAAGAAATTGACTGGTTAGTATCATAGAGTTGGAAGGGACCTCCAGGGTCATCTAGTCCAACTCCCTGCAAAATGCAGGAAATTCACAAATACCCCCCAAACCCCTCGTGACCCCTGCTCCATGCCCAGAAGACGGCAAAAAAACCTCTCCAAGATCCCTGGCCAAACTGGCCTGGAGAAAATTGCTTCCTGGCCACAAAGTGGTGATCAGAATTTCCCTGGGTGTGTAAGAAAGGGCCACGAGAACCAAACACTGATGCAATCCTTCCTGCCCTCCCTCTCATGATCTGCCTAAGTTCCCAGAATCAGCATTGCTGTCAGATGGCCATCTAGGTTCTGCTTAAAAACCTCCAAAGGAGGAGAGCCCAGCACCTCCTGAGGAAGCCCGTTCCACTGAGGAACCACTCTCTCAGGAAGTTCTTCCTAGTGTTTAGCCAAAAACTCTTTTGATTTAATTTCAACCCATTGGTTCTGGGGCAACAGAAAACAAAAGAGTTTGAGTTGAGCAGAAAGTTGAGCAGAAAGACTTCAGAGCTGAATGCTGAAAAGAACTCAGTCTGAGTCTAGCCCTGACACAGAAGTGTTAGGTGCTGACTGAGTTTGTGTTTAGCCCTGACTGAAAGCAGTTTAACACAGACGGACAACTGGGAAGGTTGGCAAGGAGGAGTGGGTAGATCAGTGAAGACTCCCATTCGGTCCAGAAAAAGGGATAGATCTTTTAGTGAGAGAAGTGATTCCCTACCCAGTAAAAAAAAGAGACAGCTCTAAGGAATGGAGTGACCCCTAGTCTGGTGTGTTTAGAGACTGCTTTCTGGAAACCAAGAGAGTCGGTTAATACTCAAGAAAGTATACTGGAGTGTTTAGGAAGCACTGAAACAAAAGCCTCTCATCTTAAAGATTCTGTGTGAAAAGCTTAAGAAACTCTCAATTGCTTGAAACATATGAACTGTAGTCTGTGCCTATACTGATTTACCTCAGACATTCTACCCCTGATTTCACCTGACCTCTTCCCCTCTATGTTGAATAAAATATTTTGTTATTATAAGCAGAGGGTGATCTTGTCCCTTCCCTTAAGTTCCTGCGCTTAGCCAGGAGCAAAGTATCCTAATGTGACAGGGTGGGACAGCCGTAGATCTTTAGAGAAGAAGAAAATAGATAGAAGGGGCTGCTCAGTCAGAAAGGGAAGGAAAAATGGAGGGAAAAATCTTGCCTCAGAGTAATTATATACTCTAGGAGCTGCGGTGGCTCAAGTGGTTAAGACGCTGAACTGCAGGCTGTGGAAGGTCGGTAGTTCAGCAGTTCGAGACCCGGGTGCCGCATGATGGCGTGAGCTCCCATCTCTAGTTCCAGCTCCTGCCAACCTAGCAGTTCGAAAGCAAGAAATTGCAAGTAGATAAATAGGTACCACTTCGGTGGGAAGGTAACAGCGTTGCGTGCGCCTTGGTGTTTAGTCATGCCAGCCACATGACCACGGAAACGTCTTCAGACAGCGCTGGCTCTTCGGCTTTGAAACGGAGATGAGCACCGCAACCCTAGAGTCGAATTCCACTGGCTTTCGAGCAAAGGAACCTTTACCTTTAACAAAAGACATTTGGCCCGGGGTGGGCTAAGTGGACTTTTGACATAACCCATAATTCCCAGTGTTAGAATGTAAAAGAACTCACCATCACAAGAACTATATTAATGCCTTCTTCCCTAACTGAAAGATCACAATATATCAACATGTCCAGAGGAGGAGGGTAGGAAAACTTACCTCGATAATCAACTCCAGAATTTAACTTCACAACAACTGGTCTTCCTATTATCTGTTTCAAAAAATCACTTGGGGTTTGTTTCCGTAAACTCATTTTGACAGAATGAGAACCTACATAAAAAAACAGAAAAATAGGGAAATAGCTGAAAAGCGGAACTCAAAACAGATCACAAACGAGCACTCAGCAAACAGAGGCACTGCAGTGGTTCTTAAAAGTGTTCACTAGGGAAATAAATATCAAACGGAAGAATAAAAAAGAGAAATCTTTGTTGAACACAGGCTCAAAATTGCTGTAGTACAGTCATTGTACAAAACTACCCTCTAAACCACATAGAGTCTGATATATTCTTAATAAGCTCCTTCTATGATTATCTAAGACATCTGTTCACCAGACATCATCATTTGAAAACATTCAAAGCAGTAAGGCACAGCTTTTATTTTCCATATGAATTTTTTCCTACAAAAAAACACTTCACAGTACTGTGAAATCCAGATTGTTTTCAGCATTCTGGACATGGATTATATAAAAATAGCTACTCTAAGAAATACACAGGCACACTCAACCTGCACCCACAGCTATTCAGGTTTCTCACTATTATAACTCACTGAGTGATGATTAAGTTCATGAAGCTGAATTGGCAGAAATGCACAAGCATTTTCTAAAAACATTTGACAGATTAAACACACTAAATAACCATTAGGCTTTCCAGTATTTGGTGAAACACTTCAAGTAATTCCCGTAACTTTACTTCCATTTCACTTTTTTTTTTTTTTTGGCAATTGTTTGGATAAAGTGATCTTCTAGAAGCGTGACTCAGCCGTGGATGCATTTCCTCCAATATCACAATAAGTATGATCTATTATAATGTCCTGGTATAAATCAAAGCCTCTAAATCTGCATCACATTTAAATATTCTCTCTAATTTAAGGCTACCAATCAAACAAAAAGTGCCAATGTATCTATTTCACTGCTTCTACAGTAAAAAATAAAGACCAGTTTAATATTGTAAACCTTCACCTGAAGCAACTGCCTTCAGGGACTTATTCTTTAGGAAATGTGGTTAGAATTGCATAGTGTATTTGGAAACAAGGGCATTTTGAAGAATATTTTCCTCACGTACATAAAGCATGGAGTGTACTGCTTCCAATAATAACTCAGTTCAGACATCTTGTATTTTAACTATAGTTAGTCTATGAAACCAGGATTCAGCTTGCAGATGATTGCTCAAATCTTGGTTTGCCATGAGAAAGGCCTTCACCCTGACCAGGTGTCTCGGTAGCTGTGAAGTGTGTGAAGATTAAGGATCAAACAAGGATTAAGCCAAGATGTCTACATCTGTACACTGCACAAAACTATACTTAAGATTTAACTGTGGTTGTCAAACCAACATCATAGTTTCAGGTCCAGGTTTGACAGACCCTAAATAACTATAGTTAACAGAGCAGCTCAGGTTCAATCACACTGATAATTTAATTACACTATGGTAAAATATGCATTAACTGAGACTACATTTCAGATTTAAAGAGGAAAGTGATCTTGGGGGTGTGATGAATAACTCAAAGTCAACCCAGGTAATGTGAAGAAGACAAATTCCATTCCAGGAATATTAAGGGATTGAAAACAAGACAGTCACTATTGTAGTATCTTCACACAGAAATATGGTGCAGCCACAATAAGAATACTATGTAGAGTTCCAATTGTCCCATCTCCCAAAGAATATACTGAAGTAAAAATAAATAACATATTGCAGCACCCTCTCCATGGGGAAAACAAAAGCATTTAGGCTACAGATGTCAAACCTAAGGCCCGCGGGCCAGAAGCGGCCCACCCATAGCTTCAATCAGGCCCATGGCTCTCTTTTCCAGCCCTCACCCCCTCCCCTGCCTGTCCTCAACTTTCCAAGGGAGATCAGGGCTGCCAAACTACCCAGTTGGCTGGGCCTTGTCTTCGTTCATTTTTCCCCCAGGAGGAAGCTCCTCCGGGCTAAAGCACAAAACAAGTGGAAAAGAAAATGAAGAATGGATTTTACTTTAAGGTCTCTGGGCCTAGATAGACTACTCTGGGACTGGAATGACAGCCCCCAGAACGGAATGAGTCCCTGGGAGTAGCAGCTACGTTCTGGGAATGGAATTCCACTCTGGGGGGGCTGTCATTCCAGTTCTGGGCCCAGAAACCTTAATGGAAAATCCATTCTGCATTTTCTTAGCAACTTTTTTTGAGCTGCAATGTATTTCAATGGAGTAGTTTCAGTTTCCAGTGTTTTTATGCCAGTTGAAGTTGTCTGCTTGCAAAGGCCTGATGTTTTCAACTAGATTGTCTCTGCTGAATGGACCTGAGAACAGGTGCCTGCCTGAGTGAGTAGTCTAACCTGGGAATCCACAGCCAAAGGGGGACATTACACTGGAGAGCCACTGCCACTCTGAGTAGACCGGGGGGGGGGGGGGGCCACTCTGAGTAGATGAGGAGGGGAAGGGAGAAGCTTGCAATGCCCACCCATTTCATGTTTTCCTAGGCTCAGAGCATTTTATATTTTTATTTTTAGTGTCTGCTGTGATCCTTGTGCTCTTTCTTGGTGTTTTATTTTAAAAACTGCATTGCCAAATCCCACTATCCCCCCACCTTTCCATTTTAGGTAGGAATCTTTTATGGGTGTGAGGGGGGGAGGTTTGAGAGATGTCAGTTATCAAAGACTGTTAAATAAAATATGGCAAGAATGTTACTGTTTTAAGCATGTTTGTACTTAAAAAAACCCTTTGTGTTTGTCAGTGTCCTTTAGAGAGTTAATATCTTCATTGTTGTTGTTCAGTCGCACAGTCGAGTCCGACTCTTTGTGACCCCATGGACCAGATCACGCCAGGCCTTCCTGTCTTCCGCTGTCCTCTGAAGTTGGCTCAATTTCATGTTTGTTGCATCTATGACACTGTCTAACCATCTCATCCTTTGCCGTCTCCGTCTTCTTTGACCTTCAATCTCTCCCAGCATCAGGGTCTTCTCCAGTGAGTGCTCCCTTCTCATTTGGTGGCCAAAGTATTTGAGCTTCAGTTTCATTATCTGGCCTTCCAGGGAACAGTCAGGGTTGATTTCTTTTAGGATTGACTGATTTGATCTTCTTGCAGTCCAAGGGACTCTCAAGAGTCTTCTCCAGCACCATAGTTCAAAAGAATATATTCTTCGGCGCTCGGCCTTCCTTATAGTCCAACTCTCGCAGCCATACATGACTACTGGGAATACCATTGCTTTGACCATGCGGACTTTTGTTGGCAGGGTGATGTCTCTACTTTTTATCATGCTGTTTAGGTTTGCCATGGCTTTTCTCCAAAGGAGCAGGCATCTTTTAATTTCATGGCTGCTGTCACTGTCTGCAGTGATCTGGGATCCCAGGAACGTGAAGTTTGTCACTACTTCCACAACTTCCCCTTCTATTTGCCAAGGAGTGATGGGGCCGGATGCCATGATCTTAGTTTTTTTGATGTTGAGCTTCAAGCCCACTTTTGCGCTCTCTTCTTTGACCTTGAGCAAGAGGCTCTTTAGGTCCTCTTCACTTTCTGCCATTAGAGTGGTATCGTCTGCATATCTGAGGTTGTTGATCTTTTCCCCAGCAATCTTAATTCCGGCTTGTGATTCATCCAGGCCAGCATTTCGCATGATGTACTCTGCATATATATTAAATAAGCAAGGTGACAATATACATCCTTGTCGTACTCCTTTTCCTATGCTAAACCAATCAGTTGTTCCATATCCGGTTCTAACTGTCGCTTCTTGACCCTTATACAGGTTTCTCAAGAGACATGTGAGGTGGTCTGGTACTCCCATCTCTTTAAGGACCTGTCATAGTTTGTTGTGATCCACACAGTCAATGGCTTCATTACCTGGCATTATATCTTATGACACAGGTGGCCTAGCCCGACAAAGTCCCATTTATGTCAGATCTGGCCCTTGTAACAAATGAGTTCAACACCCCTGATTTAGGCCTTTTTAATTTACAAGATACAAATAAGGGGGGCTTATTTATAAAATTATGTAGTATGTGGAGATAATGGGAGAAACTTCTCTCTCATACTGGAACTCAGGGTCACCCAGTGAATTGATTCCGTCAAGAAACACTTCTTCACATAATGCATATTATTTGATGGAATTCACTGCCAAAAGATGTGGTGACAGCCTCTAGCTTAGATGGCTTTAGAAGGTGGCAAGACAAATGAACAAACAGGTCTGGTTGCTATTCACAATAACTAGACACCCTAGGCAATGTACCTCTATATTAGCTGTTGCAGGATAACAGCTTTTGTTTCCACTGTCTGCTTGTGGTTTTTCAGATGCATCTAGCTAGTCCCTGTAAGAAACATGCTGGACCATGGGCCTATGGGACTGATTCAGCTGGGTACATGTGTTCTTACAGCAGGCTCATCTATTCACGTTTTCCGTCTGATCTGTCTTCCTACATTTCTCCTCTTCAATCTACAAGTGCTTTTCTCCAAGACTCACTGGGATGGCACATGCTATGGGAAAAACCACTTTATTTTGGCTGTCTTTCCCCTCAGATGGCAATTGGGCCACAGCTGAGCAAGCAATCTCAAAGTGCACCTAAGATACAACTATCACACATGCACAGGTGGCAGCACGTAAGCATGACAAGTCTGCAAAACCAGGCATACTAATTTTAAACAGACTCTGTAGCAGTAATCTAGGAAAAAGCAGACCACCTTTTTTCTTCAGATTGAAATTGTCTATTGCAATCCTGCACAAAGATTCCCACTATGACATATGCTTGAGAGTAAAACTAATGGGCCATTCGAACAATATTCACCATTCCCATAACTATAATACACTTTCCACATAGCACTTCCTGATAAGAACCCAAAAGATATCTAGCATTCTTGTTATTTGGCCAGTCCGTTCCAAAGGGCCATTTCCATTTCTGTGATTTTCTTCTTATGTTTTATTCCCCTCCATGCCCCTCCTGCTCTTCACAAAAAGAACCCTGCGTCTGGCCTACATTTCATTATGACCTAACCCGTGCACATGGAGAGGGCCTACTTTATTT
>NW_015173675.1:439544-439933 GCF_001447785.1 Gekko japonicus
TCCCGCTCCCAGACCATCCAGGGACCCACATGAGCGATACACGGCGAGGCAGGGAGGCAAAAAGAGACGACCTCTCCACGCCGAGTGGGCGCTTCGCGGGCACCACCTGAGCAGCGGGGGTGGGGGAGTGGGATTCCCCTCAAGCAAATCCTGGACGCCTCCCCTTACCGCCCGACCTAGAAAAGCCTTTAAAGCGTTTAAGCGAAGCTGAGGCACGGCGGTCCCTTTCGCAGAGCAGGGCGAGGACGAAACAAGAGGGCGAGCTGAACAACGCTCCCCACCGCCCCCGTTTTTCCAGCCGAGGCCCTGAAGGAGGGGAGGGGAGGAGGCCGCCTGGAACGTTCTGCGAGGAGAAGAAAAAAAGAACGCTCGCACGCTCGCCCCCCCCC
>NW_015173675.1:445399-445671 GCF_001447785.1 Gekko japonicus
AGCCGCCGCCGCCGCCGCCGCCGCCGCCGCCGCCAGCCCTCCTTCTCCTTCTCCTCCTCCTCCTCCTCCTGCCCTCCACACTTGCTTGCCTTGCCCGCCTTCAGTCACTCACCCCGCGCACTGTCGGCTCACGTTCGTTAACTTTCCGGCCGCCTTCTCCATGTAGTGATGATGGGCTGCTCCCCGGACCAATCAGCGCTTTCTGGCTTCAGCAGTCGCTACGGTTCCCGGATTTGGCCAAAACCTGCGCTGTTATTTGCTCGATGGGGGGG
>NW_015173675.1:445708-451894 GCF_001447785.1 Gekko japonicus
CCAGGGAACAGATTTCGGTATTAGCCTGTCGTAACAAAAACAAAAGAGGAGCTTGGTGGCCCCGTAAAGACTTTTATGTTGTGACATCCGCTTCGGTAGCTCTAGGACCCTCGTCTTCATCAGTGAAGGCTAACTGAGGATAACGCTGTGCGCCTCTGACACAGTGCTCTGGGGCATGCCACTGCACGATACACCTGGTAGTTGTCACAAGACTGCTTTTGGTACTTCCTAGAGGTCTGTGGTCACAGATAAAGTGGATAAGAGTTAAAAAGCAGCCTTTAATTTACTTAAAGATGAGCCAAAGGGTTTTTGTTCTCAAATCTGGGAAATATTTGCCAGTTCAGAATGTTACAAAAGATGGATATTGCCATAATAATACCATTAGAAAAAATGAAATGATGTTTTATATGTGTATTTATATATATATATATATATTTTTTAAAAAATGTTCCCAAGCTTTTGGGAAACAAAGCAGTGGTTAGACTTTCAAAGGCTTCTGTCTTTGCCTCAAACTAAGGCTGACAATCTGTAGGCACATTTTCTAAAATCCCTGTTAAATTTTACTCAGTAAACTATACTCAGAAACCTTCCTCAACAATAACTACTGTGTCTTCACCTTTCATTCATCATGAATGTAATGAGAACAAGAACTGATGTCTCCATAACAGGGGTTCCCAAACTTTGCGTTTGTGGGCACCTTCGGAATTCTGGCCGGGGGTGATGATGGGCACAAATATAAAATGGCTGCCTCAGAGCCCAAGACAACCGCAAAACATCAGGGAGTAAGGTTATGCATAACTTCAATAGTAACTCTGCAGCATCTCAGGCAGAAGCCTTTTTTTTAACAGGATGCCTTTTAATCTGCACTGCCAATCAGCTCTCCAGTTGTTAGAGAAATTTAGTTCATTATTAGCTAGCTGAGGTAAAAATCCAATATCCTCTACTTCTTTTAGCTGTTGAGCATGAGATAGATTGATTACATTTCTTATAGTCAAACCAATCTCCCATATTAATTCCCCATATTTTATGATGTTTCTGACCTTTCGCCCAACCCTTACTCCCAAATTAACCTTATGACCTTTAGGCTTCCAGGATGTGATCACACAATGGAGACATGAGTATCTCATGTAAAGTTTATGTCCTTCAAAGCTTTCTGTGAGCAAAAATGAGGAAAAGTTTTATCCAGCACCAGAATTAAGGCTCTTTATCAGAGCCTGACTGCCTTGTTTACATTCCTCTATAGAAGATGGACTCTGTGTTGGTTAAAACATGGCAGCTTACTGGACATTTCAGTGTGCTGGTATTAGAATGAATAATTCTTCAATGAACTGCCTGCTTTCCTAGCAAAAAAGCCTTGAAGTGATTTTTATTCCTCACAGATATCAGAAAAGGGGGAATCATCTGGCCTTTATAGAAAATTATTTCCCCTAACACCAGTCCAAAGCTCTGCTGGGCAAAAGCCCTACCTGGCTCCACGCATATTTTTAAAACATCTGGTAGGGGAGCCAGGAAAGGTTTCAGTGAACACCAAGTTGGGGGCCTCTGCTCCAAAGTATAGTAGAAGAGATTCAATATAACTCATTGGGGATTTTCAGTTCAGGCAATGGGTAAATTAGATTTTGTGTTACTGTGTGAGCTGGGTCTGGGTCCCTTCAAGGAGACAAGCAGCATATAAATGCAATGAAGTGAGCAAGCCGATGCAACACAAACAGTTGCTTTGCAACATAGCATGGATGTGAATCAATACACTGCATGTGAGCTAATACACATCCAAGATTAAGCACTGTGTGCATTAGATAACAAGAGTCAATTCCTGTAATGTCCAGACCAATTTTGGAAGCTTGCCAAGCCATGATGTCTTGTATTTTATATGGATACTGAGAGATGTCTTTGCATATAGAATACCTGACTGATCATGAATTGAGTGGCCATCTGACTTTCTGACAAATGTCACATGAGGACGGAAGTACGTAATTGGCATTGACTGAAAGTATTTAATGGATTGGCTGAAAGTATTTCTTGTTAGCATGCTATTTCCATTGGTTCTTGGGATGGCTGTAGTAGTGCTCCCCAGAGAAGTGATGTCAACAGGCGGGTGGCGTAAACACTCTAAAGTGGCAAAAGCAATTGCATGTCTGGCCAGAAGAGGAAGCAGAGATAATACCTTTGGTATAGTTTAAAAGGGCTTTCAAATGGAATTTATCTTCATACCCCTTTACAGTATTTCTGTCCCACCCTTACTCACCTCAATGGGACTTATGGAGGAGATGGATTCCCCATACACGGACCTCTTGTCTAGTAGTGGTCACTGACTTAGATGTAAGTCCCACTAACCTCAGTGATTGGCAGTGCCATTCTAAGCAGTGGTACACCCTTGTAAGGTGTGACAGGGATTTGGGTCAATGGATTTAGAAGGTTGTAATTCTATTTAGGACTCTGTTGTTACTCTCTAATGGGTGTTTAAGGCTGCGATCATACGCACAATTAGACCTGACATGGGCGTGAATGCCGGGCAGATTTAAAGGGCACGATCAGACAATAACATCTGGGAAGCATCCCACAGCCTTCGGCAACCTGTTCTGCTATGCCACAGAAGCAGAAGCAGAGTTAAAAGAAATCGGAAAAAATCCAGTGGTAAACGGGTTGCGACAGGACATGGACAGACTTTCCCCTATCTGATCGCTCCAGCGCACTCTCATACTGTCGGGATGGTCTGATCAGGCCATCCTGACTCCGTGCCGTTGTTTCCCCCCCCCCTTCACTGTATGTGCATCATTGCAAACTCCATAGGGAGCCCTCAGTGCAGAGGTGCAGTTCATCGATTCCTTGTTTAAGGGCATGGGAAACAAATGGCACAAAACCCCAACTCATGTGTGATCATGCAACTGTGGGTCTATTTCCTCCGGAGGAAATAGCTTCCTTTTCCCCCCCCCCCCCGTTTTTTCTGGCACGTGTGACTGCACCCTAAGATTGCAGTATAAGATCATGGAGGGGTATTGGGGGGGGCAGGGTTGTTCTTATGATCTGGCTCAGTATCAATGCTCCCTCTAAGCTGTGGAGTCTTGTGAACAAAAATTCTACTTCGTAAGTTACTGACATTAGAGTTGTGAGCAAGCGATTTGGCTGCTGCATAAATTAGTCTGCTCTAGAGCCATCCTCCCTGAGCTAATACAAAAACGTATGAGCTGGAGGCTAAAAAACTGTGAGCTAGCTCACACTAACTCAGCTTAGAGGGAACACAGCTCAGTATATTTGGTCCCTGCCAACCATACTGCAAAGTCCCCTCTTTTTGCAGGAAGTACATCCTACATTTCTGGCTCTCATTAAATTTCCTATGGAGTCATGACCAACGCCTGTGTAACAGGGAGATGTGTGTAATATCCAGCTGTTTTAGGCAGTGACAGAAGAACTCAGACCTACTGGATATCTCTTTGTTGGACAGCATTCAGTAACTCTAAAGATGAAAAGGTCATAATCCCAGTTCAACCTAATGTGGGGCAGATTTCTCCACATTGACCAATGAACAGGGCATTATTCGCAGCGAGGGTGTAGACTTTCCAGTTTCCCGGGGGGGCTGGGGCTGGGGCTGGGCCAGAGGCATTGCTGTGCTAGGAGCAAGGGTGGCTTCCGGGGGAGGCTGAGCACCTTCCTGAAAATTTCGGCGGGGGCTGAAGCCCCGCCGCCCCCACGAAGATTACGCCTATGTGGAGGAGGCCAGCAGCTATGCTGGGTCCAGCCACACCGGCGTGGGACCTGGCCACAGCAGAGGAGGACTCCCTCTGTGAGTATCATGGGTCCCCACTTGTCTTGAACTAAGACTGTATAGTAATGCTTAAATCGCATCAGCTTATCAAAACACATTATACACTGCCCTGTTCATTCGTCCCCCCACTGCAGATGATTCCTCACATCCAAACTGCTCAGTGGGGGGGGAGACTCCCAAATTCCCCCCATCACCAAGCTTGGCACAGCTCCAAGCCCCCACACCAACTATTGAGCTCCTCCGCTGTGGCCAGGTCCCATGCGGTTGCCAGCCTCCTCCACTGCCATGGTGGGGCTCGGCACAGCTGCTGGCCTCCTCCAGTGGTGCGGCTGGACCCAGCATGGCTGCTGGCCTCCTCCATTACCACAACCGGGCTCAGCATGGCTGCTGGCCTCCTTAGTGGCCAGGTCCAGTGCAGTTGCTGGCCTTCTTCGTACTGAGGTTAACTGGTTTGGTTAGTCCATTCACCATTAGTTAGCAGAGTACTTAAATAAAGCTACAAGTGCAGAAGCGTCACTTTACCAGGTTACTCAGCTTACAAAGCTACACAGAGCCACATTGCAAGTTTAGAAGAGAAATACTTTATTTGAGAAGTACACTTTGGATAGGAAAGAGGAGAGATTGATAGATTACTAATTTACTAGCTAAAGGATGGAGGTGGATGGCAAAAGACCCATCTGCCTCATGGTGCCAAGAGGGGACTGCATGTCCCTCTCTTGGTGAGTGCCGGTAGAGAGCATGTCTTCATCCAGAGTGAGAGGGAAGCAGGAAAGGGAAATTGGTCCCTGAGATTACAATGTGCATATCAAAGAGGACAGAGGCAGAAGATCAGATACAGGAAGAAAGGTCAGTGTACCTATCTAGCTATCTAGCCTCTCTTGCCCCTCACTCCGGAGGTCTGAGGCAGGGGACATCACATCTGGAACTTCCAACACTTTGCTGATGTGGCTGGACCTGGCATGGGTCCAGCCTCCTCCTCCACTGCAGCCAGGTCTGATGTGGCTGCTGGCCTCCTCTGCCGATGCAGGCTTTGCTGCTGGTCTCCTCTGCTGCCTTGGCTGGGCTCTGTGTGGTTCCCAGCCTCCTCTACCACCACGGCTGGACCCAGCATGGCTGCTGACATCCACGACCAGGCCAGGCTGGAGTGGTTCCTTTTGAGTTGGTAAGAGCATTGCCTGCGCATGCACAGATGCTTTTGTTAATTTGGAGGCCGATTTAACCCCTCAACATATTTTTGTCAAATTGAGGGGGGGTTAAATTGGGGGTCCCCCCAAGTTTGCAGAAAAATCTCTTTAGCCTCTGTGTGGCCCCAATCTGCAGATTTCACTATCCACAGATGGGGGCCACGGGTGGCTAATAGTGTATAGATAGTTCTGTATTTTATTATCATGAAAAAATAAAAATGAAATTTTACCCATGGAAAATATTTTCTCTACATTGATCTTTGGGGGGAGGGGGAAGCAAATGATGCTTTCAAATACAGCCACTCCTCTGTAAGGTCTGTGGGAGAGGTGGTGTTAAAGTCCTAACAATGTTGTGCCAGGCTAATATGAAAACCACTGAGATATTCTCTTTCTACTGAGGAATATGCTTGCTTTCTTGTCAGTGGGTAGTGCTTAAAATGAATTTGAGGCATCACCAGACATATTATCAGATTTTGATAAGAACTTTGATGCATATCAAAAGAATTTCTTTAACAATAGGAGACGTTCAATTGGTGGTTTCACAGGAAAGGCAGAGGAACAATGTGTTCTTCCCCACAGTACCTCAAACTTGTGTTACAAGGACTGTAATCTTCTGCATCCATTCAGCCTTTCATTTATAAAGTGGGCTTTTTTATTAAAACACTATTTGGCATTATTTGTGATAGTGCTTTCAGTGCTGACATTTGTAAATAACAGAGATCCTTTCATAATACTGTGCTGAGGTTAAATGTTTAGCACCAGAAAGGGCAAGGGAATATCATGTCCTGGGCAGTAGCTTCACTCAGCAAGTGTTCTCCCAACATGTACATCAAAATTTCTTGGAGAGAATCCTGGCTCAGTTCAAGTCTATGGAAAAGCCTCGGTTATTTCCTGGGTAGTTCATCACAGCTCACTGCCTTACTTCCTGTTTCCCTATTACAGTTTAGTACTTTATATATATAAGCTTCCTTTGCATGCAGTAACGCAAACAGATCCCTCTGGTATCATCTGGTATCATCTGGGGAGAAATTATGATACTGGAGCTCTGACTAGAATCCTGAGAATCAGCTAACCACCCAGTGCATCTAGGTAGATCTAATTCTCATTTAAAGCTATTGACTGTATTTTTTCACTTTAGCTGCCTTCTCATTAAAAAGATAATGTATGAAATCAGAATGGGGATCAGAAAATGCTAAATGTAATGAACACTAGTATAGTATAAGAGGCTGAGGTACAAAT
>NW_015173675.1:451938-454116 GCF_001447785.1 Gekko japonicus
AGAACAGAAGACACTAATCTGGAGAACCAGGTTTGATTCCCCACTCCTCCACATGAAGCCTGCTGGGTGACCTTGGGTCAGTCACAGTTCTTTCCGCACCCTCTCAGCTCCACCTACCTACCTCACAAGGCACCTGTTGTGGGGAGAGGAAAGGAGGGAGATTGTAAGCTGCTCTGAGACTCCTTAAGGTAGAGAAAAGAAGGGGCTTTACTAGGTGATCTTAGTGACCTGACTCATTCTCAAACACCCAACCCTCATCTGCAACATAGGATAACAACACTCACCAACCTTTTTTTCAGAGTTACAAGACAATGCACATGAGGTGCTTTGCTCCCTCAAAAGCATTATACAAATGCAATGTATCACCAGGCCTCAGTTCCTGCCAGAGCGCACCGGAGCACTGCTCCGCGAGTCAGGAGCCCAGGGGGCGGGCACATAAGCCCCGCCCCCTGCTCCCACCACCCATCAGTTGGGACACGGTGGGGGGGGAAAGTTCCCCGCCTCCCTGAGCCCCGGGGTGGTGGCCTTGGACTCGTAGGGTCAAATTCCACCTCTCGCGCGAGAGGTCATTCTGCCCCCCCAGCTCTTGGGAGGAGCTCCTTGAAAAGTTATGGCGGCAGCTGCGAGGCCCGCATGCGGGGGGGCGGCGAAACGTTCCCTTGTCCCCCTGAGCCCTGGGGTGGTAGCCTTGGACTTGTAGGAGCAAATTCCACCTCTCGCGTGTGATGTCCGAGCGGCGTTGTCACTCGGACATCACATGCGAGAGGTCATTCTGGCTCCCTCAGCTTTCGGGAGGGACTTTTTAAAAAGTTATGGCCACTGTCGCTTTTCTCGGCGGCAGCTGCAACGCCCGTGTGGGGGGCGGGCGAAACATTGCCTTGCCTCCCTAAGCCCCGGGGTGGTGGCCTTGGACTCGTAGGGGCAAATTCCACCTCTCGCGTGTGATATCCAAGCGGTGTTGCCACTCGGACATCACACGCGAGAGGTCATTCTGGCTCCCCCAGCTCTCGGGAGGGGCTCCTTAAAAAGTTATGGTGGCAACTGCGACACCCATGCATGGGTGGTGGTGGTGAAACGTTCCCTTGCCTCCCTGAGCCCCGGGGTGGTGGCCTTGGACTTGTAGGGGCAAATTCCACCTCTCGTGTGTGATGTCCGAACAGTGTTGCCACTCGGACATCACATGTGAGAGGTCATTCTGGCTCCCCCAGCTCTCAGAGGGGCTCTTTAAAAAGTTATGGCCACTTCCGCTGTTCTCAGTGGCAGCTGTGATGCTCATGCATGGGGGGGGTGGCGGGGCGAAACGTTCTCGTACCTCCCTGAGCCCCGGGGTGGTGGCCTTGGACTCGTAGGGTCAAATTCCACCTCTCGCGCGAGAGGTCATTCTGCCCCCCCAGCTCTTGGGAGGAGCTCCTTGAAAAGTTATGGCGGCAGCTGCGAGGCCCGCATGCGGGGGGGCGGCGAAACGTTCCCTTGTCCCCCTGAGCCCTGGGGTGGTAGCCTTGGACTTGTAGGAGCAAATTCCACCTCTCGCGTGTGATGTCCGAGCGGCGTTGTCACTCGGACATCACATGCGAGAGGTCATTCTGGCTCCCTCAGCTTTCGGGAGGGACTTTTTAAAAAGTTATGGCCACTGTCGCTTTTCTCGGCGGCAGCTGCAACGCCCGTGTGGGGGGCGGGCGAAACATTGCCTTGCCTCCCTAAGCCCCGGGGTGGTGGCCTTGGACTCGTAGGGGCAAATTCCACCTCTCGCGTGTGATATCCAAGCGGTGTTGCCACTCGGACATCACACGCGAGAGGTCATTCTGGCTCCCCCAGCTCTCGGGAGGGGCTCCTTAAAAAGTTATGGTGGCAACTGCGACACCCATGCATGGGTGGTGGTGGTGAAACGTTCCCTTGCCTCCCTGAGCCCCGGGGTGGTGGCCTTGGACTTGTAGGGGCAAATTCCACCTCTCGTGTGTGATGTCCGAACAGTGTTGCCACTCGGACATCACATGTGAGAGGTCATTCTGGCTCCCCCAGCTCTCAGAGGGGCTCTTTAAAAAGTTATGGCCACTTCCGCTGTTCTCAGTGGCAGCTGTGATGCTCATGCATGGGGGGGGTGGCGGGGCGAAACGTTCTCGTACCTCCCTGAGCCCCGGGGTGGTGGCCTTGGACTCGTAGGGGCAAATTCCACCTCTC
>NW_015173675.1:456642-466071 GCF_001447785.1 Gekko japonicus
TCCTTTCTTACATGCCCAGGGAAATACTGATCGCCACTTTGGGGCCAGGAAGCAATTTTTCTCCAGGCCAGTTTGGCCCCCAGTGATCCTGGAGGTGTTTTTTTTTATCATATTCTGGGCGTGGAACAGTGGTCACTGGGGTGTGTGGGGGGTATTGGTGAATTTCATGCACTGTGCAGGGGGTTGGAATAGATGACCCTGGAGGTCCCTTCCCACTCTATCATTCTATAATTCACCCAGGCTGGCTGTGGGCACGCCAGCACCTCTGTCAGGCAGAAGTGCCTGAGATCCTCCCCCTCCCCTTTTCCTTCGCCCGACTTGGAGGCGAAGGGAAGGGAGAGGGGGGAAAGAATGGATCCCAGGTGCTTCTGCCTGTCAGAGGGGCTGGTGCACACTTCCAGTGATGTCAGGGGGTGTGGCATATGCTAATAAGTTATGCTAATGAGCTCCTGCAGCTCTTTATTTTACGAAATGACCCCTGTGTATCACCATTATCAAAGCAAATGGGTTCCTTATTGAGAAGCATTGCAAGGTACCTGTCATGGGTACTGGCTCTGCTGAGGTTGATGATTCCTCAGATGAGGAAGAGGCAGGGAGCAACCCAGCCTCCTCTGGAGTCAGCCCAGAAGAGGAACCCTCAACAGCACCTGAGGGAGAAGAGGCCCCAGCAGCTACACAGGAGGTGCAGCCAGAAGGAGAGACTGATCCAGAGCCTGGCCCAGCACCCCCAGTTGAAGACACCCCAAGGCCAGAATCCCCGCCTAGTTCTCCTGAGTGCCCCAGACACAGGGGATGCCAGAGGCTGAATATGCAAGAGTGAAGGAAGAATGCCAGGCTGCAGCTCTTGCAAAAGCAACGGGAGGAGCTGTGAGTCTTGGCAGATTGACTCCCAGGGAAGGGAGGACTTATTCATAAACACCCCACACACCTGCCTCAGCAAGTTAGCAACAGTGTAAGCTCAGATCCGCTCCTGGCTCGTAGCAGCCACTCCTTGCTCCTCGCCCCTGCAACCTTGGACTGATTTCCCGGCTCTCTGACCCTTGGCTCTGTTATTTGACTTGATTGAGGACTGCGTCTCCAGTTTTCAGTGGGTGGTCACTGTGGTAACCAGCTGAGCCAGTACAGCACCAGTAAGCAACCATTCAGTACTACCACAAACCAGTGACCTGACCAGTTGCTTCCACAAAATAGAAGCTAGGACTTGGCAACCAGCAGAGGATGAGGGAGGACTTACTAGGAGAAAGAGAAATTCCCAAGCCAAGTAACTGGCATTGCACAAGAAGTGGCATCATCATGCCAGTGACTTCCAGGTGATGCTCTGGCATTTGGGCAAAAACTCTCTGGTAAAACTGGCTTCTACCGTAGAGTTTTTGCCCAAATACCAGAATGTCACCTAGAACTCACTGGCATGATGACACCACTTTCTGTGTGATGCCGGCATCGTGGCCTGGGGCCTTCCTCTTTCTACTGGTAAGTCCTTCCACCGGCCAGCTGATCAGTGGCTGAGGGCAGGGCCTGGGGTGAGTGACCTCCACCTCCACCCGGTGGTCTGGCAACCCTATTAGGAACATTAAGACTCAGAGGTCAGGTTGGGCAGCTCTTCAAATATCCATGCTCCTGAACACATATTTGACTAAAGTCTTTACACCATGCTAGTTTAGAATAGCATAGCAATCCTTAGAATGGCACTGTGGTAAGAAATTTTTAGAAAAATGGAAGGTTTGGGTTTAAAATGAACCAAATAGTTTATGAAATCCATATATCTGTCTCTGTTTCTTTGCTAGCAGAACAGCAAGGAGGCCTGGCCTGTTCCAAGCCCTTTGTTCTAGATAAATCTCTTTATCAGTCACCCCGGCAAAAGTTCAAAACATTCCAATCCCAGGATTTGAATCAATGAATGTTTTCCCAGGTGTGAGACTTACAATAACCAGCAATAAAAAGGGCAGCTGGTCAGGAAAGTCAGCTTGGGAAGTGACAGACCCCAATCCAAAATGCAAACTAACTTCCTGGGATACAGAGTTCACACATACCCCGCTTTCATCTCAGTGATAGCACCAAAAGGACAGTTTATTTCCCATAATTGGGAAACACCAGGAGAAAACAATGACACTGTATTGATCCTGTGGAATGTGAACTTTTGTTGTGTAAGACCAAGGATGCAATTTCCTGCAAGACAATTTCAACTTCTAAGTGTTAATTTACAACTGTAATATGATTATCAAGGAACTCCTTTGATCATTTGGTATAAATACTGGTAAAATCCAACAGATCGTGGCTGGCTCTTGGTAGGAGTCAGTCCGAGAGGCCTCTCATTCTCTGCGTGCCTTGGGTGGGGGAAAACTTTGTTTGCATGTTTTTGGGGGCTTTGCTTGCATGTCTATTGTTTATGTTTTCGCTATTAGCATTTAGGAAATAGGAGTGTACTGTGTTGGTAAATCTTAGAATGTATTTTCCTTTAATAAAGATAAGTTTTATTTTAATAAGAGACCTTTCTGTGTCTCTGGCAGTGCTGAGCGGTTTCCAAGCTTACACCTCTGCCTTTGGTAAGGAGGCAACACTCAGGAGACACACGAACCGAGGGGAGAATGTGGGTGACATGGGTAAACACGCATTCACAGACATGTGCAGCCACACACATTTTTCTTACAACAGGCACTAAGGGCCAAATTACACATTCAGGTTTTTAAGGAGATGGGCTCCCAGCAGCTGTGAGGAATGGATTTTTAAAAATAAAGGGGAGCCCAAACATGGAGCAGCAAAAACAGGAAAATGGAATTTAAATCTGAGACCTACATTTGCCCTTTTCCTCATCTTCTAATGTTTACGTTTGTACTTGAAGGTGATTTTAATTTGAGGTAAGTTAAATTCCATTCAGTCAGACATTTATCTACATTTCTGATCTGTAAACTGAGAAGCATATAAAATGAAAGTCAGCCTTTTAAAGCAACCTTTTTAAAATAATTTGTATTTATTTAAAAATGTTTATCCCTACTTTCTCCCATAGCTTACAAAAATGGCTAAAACTAAATAATATCCTAATAAATTTAAAAAGCCCTTATAGACACACAACCACCAAAATTTAATCAACTAACCAGCTCCAATTAAGCATTAAAAATTCAAGAATATTATAATTAGATTATAAATACATTAACAACCAGTTAGTGATGGATTTCTCCCATGCAGCCTAATTTATCTCAATAGCTAAGAGAGCTCTTAGGTATTGACATAATGCTCAGATGATGCTGTATGAGGGGTGCAGAACAAATTTTAGACAACTGGAATTTTTAGTAGCTGAAATTTCAGCAGTTGGGGTGCCATGTTATTGGACAAACATTGGAAGTCCTGGGCAATTTGCTGTTCTTTACAACACTACAGCTGCTGTGAATTCAAGTGAGTAATCTGAAGCATCTTGGAAAACACTGGGCCGGCAGGCCAGTTGGTGTATGCCTTATCTCTTTTACTAGTAAAGCAGAATGAATATTAATTATTAACAAATAGAGGGTGGAAACAGTAGCTGAAAATTAAAACCTAGGTGGTTGGACTCAATCTTAATATATCCACAAAGATCATGTAAACACATCTGTTAATGGGCAACCTAAGAATGCTGCCTTTCCTGAGTGACAAAATCTAAATGACCTCAAAGATGTAGTCTTCAGAGAGCTTACGTAATCCATAATGAATGGACTTATTTGAACAGTTCAAAACTTTGAATGTGAAAAAAAATCTATCTGTTTTGGCTTACACAAGTAAGACAAAAATACTGAAATGGCTTGGTCACAAATAGTCTTACTTACATTGGGGAGCAAATGGTTTAAAGCCTGAAGCCTGTTTGTGTGTGTGTTAGGGTTGCCAACTCTGGCTTGGGAAATTCCTGGAGATTTGGGAATGGAATCTAGGGAAGGTGAGGTTTGGGGAGGGGTGGGACCTCAGCAGGGTACAATGCCCTACATCCCACCCTCCGGAGCTGCCATTTTCTCCAGGAGAACTGATCTCTGTCGTCGGGAGATCAGTTGTGATTCCGTGAGATCCCCAGGTCCCGCCTGGTTGCTGGCAATCCATGTGTGTGTGTTTAAGTTTAAACAGGGATTTAGGTAAGGTTGGGTATATCACTTCATTCCTTCACTGTAAGTTATAACAAAGCTCTTCAAATCATATTATTCATTGTGATCAGACAGTAGCTGCCCTTGTCTTTTAATCAAGATGAACTTGAAAGGTGAACATTGTAAGTGGCAGAAATTATTTATAATTTGGCAATAAAAGTTTATGTCCAACATTCCAGATTTCATACATTTGCTCTGGTACTGGCCTTGAAATATAAAACAATGGAAGTTTCCTTTACATTGGGCATTAGTTGAAAGGTCATAAATCACAATGATAGAATTCACAGTCATTCCTAGCTCGCCATATTTCCATATTAACATCTTCACCTCAAACATAAATGGTTACAAAGTTACAATGAGAAAGAGTTGTGTTGGCCTTTGTCAATTGGGCTTAATGATGGAAATCCAGACAATGGAACATTTACCTACTTCAGAGTGCTAAAACTGGAATGATTTCAGAATCCTTGTGCAGAGGACCCAATTAAAAGTTTATGGCCAACTGTAAAACATAAAGTAATATCTGACAGTCTCTCTTGTTCTCCTTTTACTGAAGTACAAAACACTGAAACCTAGGAACTTATAACAGCTACTTATAACGATGCCTTTCCATGCATCAACATGGCTACACAGAAGATTAAAATGGGTCATGGGGATATATTTATTTGATTTAGCTGTAATCCATACTATTTCAAATGCTCATTGTGAGTAACAAGAGGTGAAGAATGTAACATTTTAACCAACATTAGAATGTGATATTCACATTATCCTTTCCATGGTCACCAAGAACCAACTGAAATTAGAAGTCTTACATCCCTTTGAAGGCACTTATATCAGAGCTTTAGCAAGACTTTGGGGAACATGGTATTACACAGTTGAAGGTAAGCCACCATGCATACTTTCCTGCATGTTTGTGGAGTCTTCTAGGCATATAAGTAAATTTGAGAGAGTGTTGTCACAGTGTAATCTTAAACAGAGTTATGCCCTTCTAAGTCCAAGACCACCCACAGACAAGGTAGGGGCTTCTACACACTCAGGCTGCTTCTTGGGTTTACAGAAAAATAAATCAATCAGAAGAAAAAATGAAAAGAAATGCAAAAGGTGAACTGATGAGGACTCAGTATACTCTAGGGGTCATGAAATACTGGCAGCAGTTGAGAATTAATTAAAGAGGGAGAGGAGTGTGTCCTGGTTAAACCCCTGTGAGCATATAGAATTCTAGAGGGTGGATTGGGGATTTTTCACATTGTTCTCTCCACCTTGTGATTCCTTACTGACCCCACCTCTTGTAGTAAAGCTATGGGCAGAACTTGAATATCATGTCAAAAGATAACACATCCGTTTTATCCTTGAGATGTGCTTCTGTTACAGGGGTAGTACTTGTCTGCTCAGAATATCAGCAACCAACAATAAGCTATGGGGGTCTATTCCTCAAAATATGACTTCTGAGTGGAGAGTAGACCTGTCAAAAGCAGCGGGGGGGGGAGCACAATGAACCCCTTCTCCCCTTTACTCAGGCACCAATCCCTAATGAGCACTTATAGCGCCATCCTCAGAGTGGTGGTGGAGGGAAGTCACAGCTGACTTATGGTGACCTCCTAAAGCTTCCAAGGCAAGAGACTAACAGAAGCAGTTTGCCACGGCCTGCCTCTGCATAGCAACCCTGGACTTCCTTGGTGGTTTCCCTTCAGGGTACTAGGCAGGGCTGACCCGGCTTAGCAGCAAAGATCTGACAAGATTGGGCTAGCCTGGGCCATCCAAGTCAGGCCTTCCGGAAGTAGGCTCCATTCAATATGGACTTGTGTGGAACTTTTAGCCAACTGGCTTAGGACAGCGCTCAAAATACCTGTTGCAGATTTTACCAACTGAATCCAAGAATTACTGGTTTTCATGCTTTCTGCAACCCCTGCCAATAATTTGGGGAGTGACAGCAACCGGTCCTCTTCTAAAATTGAGTGAACTCAGTAGGCATCATCACATTTCTCTCATAAGATTTTTTAAATCAGTCTGTAAAGAAAAGAAAAAATGAAATGGGTTCAAGAATGCTTTCCTGTATCCTGAAATTCATTTCAGGATCACCCCCTTTTCTGTCATTCAAACCATGACACAGGGATCCAACCGCTGCTATGCACAAGTCTTGCCAACTGCTTTAATCCAATCTTAGCTGTACTTTTTGCTCAGTTACTTCTGCATCTTGACTCTAACTAGCCCTTCCTGGCAACTAACATCCCCCCACACCTGTATGTAAGGTGTGAGGACGTCTGTTTCAATGTATCTGAAGAAGTGTGCATGGACACGAAAGCTTATACCCAGAATTAAACTCTGTTGGTCTTAAAGGTGCCACTGGACTCAAATTTTGTTCTACTGCTTTACTTCTAATCTTCTTTGAAATAATGCAGTCCAAGCGCATTAGCATGCCATCTTGAAGGAATGGTGTACATTCTCTTATCTAGCAACCGTTCCATATTGCAGTATTTCACCAACTTCCCCCCCCCCTTCTGTACCACCTGAGGGCTTTTTGAGTTTTTAATCAATCATTGTTGATTTATAGTGCTACAACAATCTATTGCTACTTATCTATTTCATTTATTCCCCTTAAAGTCTGAAGATTATTATCTTTAATTTATTAACAGTGGTGAGACTATCATTTGCTAAATAATGGAAGCCAAATACACTTCCAAACAAATAAACAAACAAACAAACCAGGAATGTGTAGTACATTTTAATTAGACTTGCAGCATTATGAAAAGCCAATTATGTAGAAATACTAGATACACTATAGCACTTACTTATTCATTGGATGGAGTCACTAAAGACTGAGGTATAAGGAAGATGTATCTTGAAGGTGGCATTTAGATTATAATACATGTATGTTTGAAAAGATATATAATAAAATTATATGATTAAATAGAAATGGGATATACATATTTTGGTAAGTTTCACTTGAGTAGGATTTCCAGTATTGTCAATAGATTTTACTGTTCTAAGGGGGGGATCTCTATGTACCTGCTGCACTGAAGCTCTTTCAGGCAAAAGTAATAGCCCAACTTCTGTATGGCACCTTTACTGGTATTTTGGCTACAAGTCTGAATTTACTTGAAAAGTTACAATCTAAATTTCTTTGTGCTATTTTACAGGGCCCCCCCGTGTTCCTAATTCCCTCCTTCATTTAGAAACTGGCCAAATGAGGATAAAGGTGAGGATTTTCTTGGCATCTGCCTTTCAGCGGCTTAAGATATATATGATCCCCAAAAGGCCTTCTCCCCCTTGGTCCGCAAGATTCTTATCAACCGAGATGGTTACATATAGTTGAGGAAGGCCTTGGAAAAATGGGTCTTCAACCTGGCACTCTTTTGTTACAATCCTTTGATCAGGCTAAATCTTTAATTAAGCAAAGCATCTGTGACATGGAACGCCAGCAAGATTTAACAAATCTCCCAACTTCAGGGCCTCTGAGGAGAAGAGATACATCATGACAATGGCCAAATATCTTAAAATTTTAGATTTCCCCACTCATAGGAGGGCTTTTACACTGGACAGATGTGACACCATGCTGTCCAGGCTTTTGGAAGGAAGATATAAGAAGACCCCCGTATTCTGAGAGGACCTCTCCCTGCCCTTTAGCTGAGGTGGATACAATAGAACATATCTTTTTCTGGCTTCCGGTTTGGCTCCCGCGAATGGCGGACGCATCCTTGGGTCGCTCCCGAGGTCGTCTCGCCTGCCCGCGGTGGAGGAGGGAATCCGCGCGAGCGGAGACCTGAACGAGCCCCTCAGGATGAGAGGGACTCGGATCCGGGGCGCGTTAGGGCGCACTAGGGGGGAGCCTCTTTCTCGGCCAAGCGGTCGGAGGTCGAGGCTCTCACCATGCCCTGCCCCAATGGACCTTGCTGCATGAGCGACCCCGTTTATGGGGTTTAGCGGAGCCACCTGATGTCACCCGAGTGATGAAGCGCCCAAATGATGAAAAAGAAAAAGAGCGGCTGAAACTGTGAGTTGTCGAACGTGAAGAAAAACAGTTAAGTGTGTCCCCCCACCCCCAGCGAAAAGTTTTAAGGGAGGAGGAGGAAAAATGTTTTGTTATGCCGGCTGTATAACAACCAGATTGTGAATGACTGTGTCCTTATCTGGGAAGTGTGAGAAATGAAGGATCTATGACAAGCGATAAAGTGCTCTCAATAGCGCTTTTATAAGTCATAGTTGCGGAGAATAGGTCCAGCTAGAGAATGGAGCGTTTAAAAATCGAAAGATAGAAAAAGGATAAATACATTCTCAAAGCTAGAGACCTTTCGAAGAGGCACGAAAGAATAAGGACTGCGTCATTTGTAGCTTGCAAGCGGAAGTGGAAACAGCGACCCAGAGAGGGAGTCGAGAAACCGGTGAACAACAAGCGGAGGAAGTTCCTTTCCTGACTCTGGATTTTAAAAGAAACCAGCCCGTGGAAGATTGATCTAAGCGTATTTGAAAAGATTTTATTAACAAAGCACCATTGGGACATTACTAATATACTAACAGATATATCTACAACTGGATTGAAGAAAGAAGTTCGACAACACATTGAAGAAGCCAAAGAAGATTTTTTAAATATTACTAACAGATTAATATACCAGTCATAACATCACTCAGCTTTTCTTGATCCCTCTATACACCCTCCCTTTTTCCATTAAGCGAAATGTCTCTCTTTTTTAGGAGAGGAAATAAAACTTTTAAATAAATAAATAAAAAAGAACATATCTTTTTCCGATGCCTGCTCTATGAAGAAATACGCAACACAACATTTCTGTTCCTTATTGATAGATCCACCATTGTGTCAGACAGGGCATGAGATAAACTATTAGCAGATGAAAAACCAGCTATTACTAAAGCAACAGCCAAATTCTGTGATCAGGCGATTACAGTACATAATAAATTTTAGTTCTGTTTCTGAGTTCTGATCTAGGTTTTATTAGGAATTCGATTAAGTAGTGCCTGTTTTAACTTTTAGGTTTATAATTAAATGGTTTTATGATGTTATCTGATTAACTTTTATATCTATTTTAGTTATTTTAATTAACTTTTATATGTGTTTTACTCTGTTATAATTCTATATCTTTTTTTTAATTGGAGTGTTTTAACATCTATACCTTCAAAATAATTTGCTGCGTGAACTTGTATCTGGGCGTGGACCACAATAAATAATATTCTTATTCAGTATTGTCAATAGTTATGAGTTTTATTTATAAGCATGTATATTTAATACAATTTTCTTTTAAAAATCTATCTCAGTTTTTAATAGAATTGTTATAACCACTAAAGATGTGAAAGCCTAGTGGGGAGAAACTGGAAATGTTCA